>NW_027250897.1:0-88521 GCF_044704955.1 Pristiophorus japonicus | reverse complement strand
GTGGGAGACAGGGGGAGAGAGTGGGAGACAGGGGGTGAGAGTGGGAGACAGGGGGAGAGAGTGGGAGACACGGGCAGAGAGTGAGAAACAGAGGAGAGAGTGAGAGACAGGGGGAGTGGGTGAGAGACAGGGGGAGAGAGTAGGAGACAGGGGGAAGAGAGTGGGAGCCAGGGGGAGAGAGTGGGAGCCAGGGGGAGAGAGTGGGAGCCAGGGGGAGAGAGTGGGAGCCAGGGGGAGAGAGTGGGAGCCAGGGGGAGAGAGTGGGAGCCAGGGGGAGAGAGTGGGAGCCAGGAGAGAGAGTGTGAGCCAGTGGGAGAGAGTGTGAGCCAGGGGGAGAGAGTGTGAGCCAGGGAGAGAGAGTGTGAGCCAGGGGGAGAGAGTGTGAACCAGGGGGAGAGAGTGTGAACCAGGGGGAGAGAGTGAGAGCCAGGGGTAGAGAGTGAGAGCCAGGGGGAGAGAGAGAGAGACAGGGGGAGAGGGTGAGAGCCAGGGGGAGAGAGAGAGAGAGAGAGAGAGAGAGAGAGGGGTGGAGAGAGTGAGGGAGTAAGAGAGACGGGGGAGAGAGTGGGAGAGAGGGGGATAGGGGGGGAGACAGTGGGAGGGATTAGTAGAGAGTAGGATAGAGTGCGAGAGTGTGGGAGAGTGTGGGAGACAGGGGGAGAGAGTGGCAGACAGGGGGAGACTGGGAGACAGGGGGAGACAGGGGGAGAGAGTGGGAGAGTGTGGGGGAGAGAGTGGGAGAGTGTGGGAGACAGGGGGAGAGAGTGGGAGACAGGGGAGAGAGTGGAAGACAGGGGGAGAGAGTGGGAGACACGGGGAGAGAGTGGGAGACACGGGGAGAGAGTGGGAGACACGGGGAGAGAGTGGGAGACACGGGGAGAGAGTGGGAGACACGGGGAGAGAGTGGGAGACACGGGGAGAGAGTGGGAGACACGGGGAGAGAGTGAGAAACAGGGGAGAGAGTGAGAGACAGGGGAGAGAGTGAGAGACAGGGGAGAGAGTGAGAGACAGGGGAGAGAGTGAGAGACCGGGGTAGAGAGTGAGAGACAGGGGGAGAGAGAGGGGGACAAGGTAGAGAGTGAGAGACAGGGGGAGAGAGTGAGAGACAGGGGGAGAGAGTGAGAGACAGGGGGAGAGAGTGAGAGACAGGGGGAGAGAGTGAGAAACAGAGGAGAGAGTGAGAGACAGGGGAGAGAGTGAGAGACAGGGGGAGAGATTGAGAAACAGGGGAGAGAGTGAGCGACAGGGAGAGAATGAGAGCCAGGGGGAGAGAGTGAGAGCCAGGGGGAGAGCGAGAGAGAAAGGGGAGAGAGAGAGAGAGAGAGGGGGAGAGAGTGAGAGACAGGTGGAGAGAGAGGGAGACAGGGGGTGAGAATGGGCGACAGGGGGAGTGAGTGGGAGACAGGGAGAGATAGTGGGAGACATGGGGAGAGATGGGGAGAGAGGGGGAGAGAGGGGGAGAGAGGGGGAGAGAGGGGGAGACAGGGGGAGAGTGCGAGACAGGGGCAGAGAGTGAGAGAGAGGGGGAAGAGAGTGAGAGACAGGGGGAGAGAGTGAGAGACAGGGGTAGAGAGTGAGAAACAGGGGAGAGAGTGAGAGACCGGGGTAGAGAGTGAGAGACAGGGGGAGAGAGAGGGGGACAGGGTAGAGAGTGAGAGACAGGGGGAGAGAATGAGAGACAGGGGGAGAGAGAGGGGGACAAGGTAGAGAGTGAGAGACAGGGGGAGAGAGTGAGAGACAGGGGGAGAGAGTGAGAGACAGGGGGAGAGAGTGAGAGACAGGGGAGAGAGTGAGCGACAGGGAGAGAATGAGAGCCAGGGGGAGAGAGTGAGAGCCAGGGGGAGAGCGAGAGAGAAAGGGGAGAGAGAGAGAGAGAGAGGGGGAGAGAGTGAGAGACAGGTGGAGAGAGAGGGAGACAGGGGGTGAGAATGGGCGACAGGGGGAGTGAGTGGGAGACAGGGAGAGATAGTGGGAGACATGGGGAGAGATGGGGAGAGAGGGGGAGAGAGGGGGAGAGAGGGGGAGACAGGGGGAGAGTGCGAGACAGGGGCAGAGAGTGAGAGAGAGGGGGAAGAGAGTGAGAGACAGGGGGAGAGAGTGAGAGACAGGGGGAGAGAGTGAGAGACAGGGGAGAGAGTGAGAGCCCGGGGTAGAGAGTGAGAGACAGGGGGAGAGAGAGGGGGACAGGGTAGAGAGTGAGAGACAGGGGGAGAGAATGAGAGACAGGGGGAGAGAGAGGGAGACAGGGGAGAGAGTGAGAGACAGGGGGAAGAGAGTGAGAGACAGGGGGAGAGAGTGAGAAACAGAGGAGAGAGTGAGAGACAGGGGAGAGAGTGAGAGACAGGGGAGAGAGTGAGAGACAGGGGAGAGAGTGAGAGACAGGGGGAGAGATTGAGAAACAGGGGGAGAGATTGAGAGACAGGGGAGAGAGTGAGCGACAGGGAAGAGAGTGAGAGACAGGGGGAGAGAATGAGGGACAGGGTGAGAGAGTGAGAGACAGGGGGAGGTAATGAGGGACAGGGTGAGGTAATGAGGGACAGGGTGAGAGAGTGAGAGATGGGAAGAGTGAGAGACAGGGGAGAGAGTGACAGACCTGGGGAGAGAGTGAGAGACAGGGGGAGAGAGAGGGAGAGAGTGGGAGAGAGTGGGAGAGAGTGGGAGAGAGTGGGAGACAGGGGGAGAGAGTGGGAGACAGGGGGAGAGAGTGGGAGACAGGTGGAGAGAGTGGGAGACAGGTGGAGAGAGTGGGAGACAGGGGGAGAGAGTGGGAGACAGGGGGAGAGAGTGGGAGACAGGGGGAGGTAATGAGGGACAGGGTGAGGTAATGAGGGACAGGGTGAGAGAGTGAGAGATGGGAAGAGTGAGAGACAGGGAGAGAATGACAGACCTGGGGAGAGAGTGAGAGACAGGGGGAGAGAGAGGGAGAGAGAGGGAGAGAGTGGGAGAGAGTGGGAGAGAGTGGGAGAGAGTGGGAGAGAGTGGGAGACAGGTGGAGAGAGTGGGAGACAGGTGGAGAGAGTGGGAGACAGGGGGAGAGAGTGGGAGACAGGGGGAGAGAGTGGGAGACAGGCGGAGAGAGTGGGAGACAGGGGGAGAGAGTGGGAGACAGGGGGAGAGAGTGGGAGACAGGGGGAGAGAGTGGGAGACAGGGGGAGAGAGTGGGAGACAGGGGGAGAGAGTGGGAGACAGGGGGAGAGAGTGGGAGACAGGGGGAGAGAGTGGGAGACAGGGGGAGAGAGTGGGAGACAGGGGGAGAGAGTGGGAGACAGGGGGAGAGAGTGGGAGACAGGGGGAGAGAGTGGGAGACAGGGGGAGAGAGTGGGAGACAGGGGGAGAGAGTGGGAGACAGGGGGAGAGAGTGGGAGACAGGGGGAGAGAGTGGGAGACAGGGGGAGAGAGTGGGAGACAGGGGGAGAGAGTGGGAGACAGGGGGAGAGAGTGGGAGACAGGGGGAGAGAGTGGGAGACAGGGGGAGAGAGTGGGAGACAGGGGGAGAGAGTGGGAGACAGGGGAGAGAGTGGGAGACAGGGGGAGAGAGTGGGAGACAGGGGGAGAGAGTGGGAGACAGGGGGAGAGAGTGGGAGACAGGGGGAGAGAGTGGGAGACAGGGGGAGAGAGTGGGAGACAGGGGGAGAGAGTGGGAGACAGGGGGAGAGAGTGGGAGACAGGGGGAGAGAGTGGGAGACAGGGGGAGAGAGTGGGAGACAGGGGGAGAGAGTGGGAGACAGGGGGAGAGAGTGGGAGACAGGGGGAGAGAGTGGGAGACAGGGGGAGAGAGTGGGAGACAGGGGGAGAGAGTGGGAGACAGGGGGAGAGAGTGGGAGACAGGGGGAGAGAGTGGGAGACAGGGGGAGAGAGTGGGAGAGAGTGGGAGACAGGGGAGAGAGTGGGAGACAGGGGGAGAGAGTGGGAGACACGGGGAGAGAGTGGGAGACACGGGGAGAGAGTGGGAGACACGGGGAGAGAGTGGGAGACACGGGGAGAGAGTGGGAGACAGGGGAGAGAGTGGAGGGTGAGAGTGGGAGCCAGGGGGAGAGAGTGTGAGCCAGGGGGAGAGAGTGAGAGCCAGGGGGAGAGAGTGAGAGCCAGGGGGAGAGAGTGAGAGCCAGGGGGAGAGAGTGAGAGCCAGGGGGAGAGAGTGAGAGCCAGGGGGAGAGAGTGAGAGCCAGGGGGAGAGAGTGAGAGCCAGGGGGAGAGAGTGAGAGCCAGGGGGAGAGAGTGAGAGCCAGGGGGAGAGAGTGAGAGCCAGGGGGAGAGAGTGAGAGCCAGGGGGAGAGAGTGAGAGCCAGGGGGAGAGAGTGAGAGCCAGGGGGAGAGAGTGAGAGCCAGGGGGAGAGAGTGAGAGACAGGGGGAGAGAGTGAGAGCCAAGGGGGAGAGAGTGAGAGCCAGGGGGAGAGAGTGAGAGCCAGGGGGAGAGAGTGAAAGCCAGGGGGAGAGAGAGAGAGGAGAGAGTGAGGGAGAGTGAGAGACAGGGGGAGAGAGTGGGAGACAGGGGGAGAGAGTGGGAGACAGGGGGAGGGATTGGTAGAGAGTAGGATAGAGTGGGAGAGTGTGGGAGAGTGTGGGAGACAGGGGGAGAGAGTGGGAGACAGGGGTAGAGAGTGAGAGATTGTGGGAGACAGGGGGAAGAGAGTGGGAGACAGGGGAGAGAGTGGGAGAGAGGGGAGACAGGGGGAGAGAGTGGGAGACAGGGGGAGAGAGTGGGAGACAGGGGGAGAGAGTGGGAGACAGAGGGAGAGAGTGGGAGACAGGGGGAGAGAGTGGGAGACAGGGGGAGAGAGTGGGAGACAGGGGGAGAGAGTGGGAGACAGGGGGAGAGAGTGGGAGACAGGGGGAGAGAGTGGGAGACAGGGGGAGAGAGTGGGAGACAGGGGGAGAGAGTGGGAGACAGGGGGAGAGAGTGGGAGACAGGGGGAGAGAGTGGGAGACAGGGGGAGAGAGTGGGAGACAGGGGGAGAGAGTGGGAGACAGGGGGAGAGAGTGGGAGACAGGGGGAGAGAGTGGGAGACAGGGGGAGAGAGTGGGAGACAGGGGGAGAGAGTGGGAGACAGGGGGAGAGAGTGGGAGACAGGGGGAGAGAGTGGGAGACAGGGGGAGAGAGTGGGAGACAGGGGGAGAGAGTGGGAGACAGGGGGAGAGAGTGGGAGACAGGGGGAGAGAGTGGGAGACAGGGGGAGAGAGTGGGAGACAGGGGGAGAGAGTGGGAGACAGGGGGAGAGAGTGGGAGACAGGGGGAGAGAGTGGGAGACAGGGGGAGAGAGTGGGAGACAGGGGGAGAGAGTGGGAGACAGGGGGAGAGAGTGGGAGACAGGGGGAGAGAGTGGGAGACAGGGGGAGAGAGTGGGAGACAGGGGGAGAGAGTGGGAGACAGGGGGAGAGAGTGGGAGACAGGGGGAGAGAGTGGGAGACAGGGGGAGAGAGTGGGAGACAGGGGGAGAGAGTGGGAGACAGGGGGAGAGAGTGGGAGACAGGGGGAGAGAGTGGGAGACAGGGGGAGAGAGTGGGAGACAGGCGGAGAGAGTGGGAGACAGGGGGAGAGAGTGGGAGACAGGGGGAGAGAGTGGGAGACAGGGGGAGAGAGTGGGTGACAGAGGGAGACAGTGGGAGACAGGGGGAGTGAGTGGGAGACAGGGGAGAGAGAAGTAGACAGGGGAGAGAGAGGGAGACAGGGGAGAGAGAGGGAGAAAGGGGGAGAGAGACGGAGAGAGGGGGAGAGAGAGAGAGCCAGGGGGAGTGAGTGTGAGCCAGGGTAGAGAGTGAGAGCCAGGGGGAGAGTGTGACAGACAGGGGAGAGAATGAGAGAGACGGGGGGAGAGAGTGAGAGACAGGGGGAGAGTGTGGGAGACAGAAGGAGAGCGTGGGAGACAGGGGTAGAGAGTGGGCGACAGGGGGAGAGAGTGGGAGACAGGGGGAGAGAGTGGGAGACAGGGGGAGAGAGTGGGAGACAGGGGGAGAGAGTGGGAGACAGGGGGAGAGAGTGGGGAGACAGGGGGAGAGAGTGGGAGACAGGGGGTGAGAGTGGGAGACAGGGGAAGAGAGTGGGAGACACGGGTAGAGAGTGAGAAACAGAGGAGAGAGTGAGAGACAGGGGGAGTGGGTGAGAGACAGGGGGAGAGAGTGGGAGACAGGGGGAAGAGAGAGGGAGCCAGGGGGAGAGAGTGGGAGCCAGGGGGAGAGAGTGGGAGCCAGGGGGAGAGAGTGGGAGCCAGGGGGAGAGAGTGGGAGCCAGTGGGAGAGAGTGTGAGCCAGTGGGAGAGAGTGTGAGCCAGGGGGAGAGAGTGTGAGCCAGGGGAGAGAGAGTGTGAGCCAGGGAGAGAGAGTGTGAGCCAGGGGGAGAGAGTGTGAGCCAGGGGGAGAGAGTGTGAGCCAGGGGGAGAGAGTGTGAGCCAGGGGGAGAGAGTGTGAACCAGGGGGAGAGAGTGTGAACCAGGGGGAGAGAGTGTGAACCAGGGGGAGAGAGTGTGAACCAGGGGGAGAGAGTGTGAACCAGGGGGGAGAGAGTAAGAGCCAGGGGTAGAGAGTGAGAGCCAGGGGGAGAGAGAGAGAGACAGGGGGAGAGGGTGAGAGCCAGGGGAGAGAGAGAGAGAGAGAGAGAGAGAGAGAGAGAGGGGGTGGAGAGCGTGAGGGAGTAAGAGAGACGGGGGGAGAGAGTGGGAGAGAGGGGGGATAGGGGGGGAGACAGGGGGAGACAGTGGGAGGGATTGGTAGAGAGTAGGATAGAGTGCGAGAGTGTGGGAGAGTGTGGGAGACAGGGGGAGAGAGTGGGAGACAGGGGGAGAGTGGGAGACAGGGGGGAGACAGGGGGAGAGAGTGGGAGAGTGTGGGGGAGAGGGGGGAGAGGTGGGAGACAGGGGGAGAGAGTGGGAGACAGGGGGAGAGAGTGGAAGACAGGGGGAGAGAGTGGGAGACACGGGGAGAGAGTGGGAGACACGGGGAGAGAGTGGGAGACACGGGGAGAGAGTGGGAGACACGGGGAGAGAGTGGGAGACACGGGGGAGAGAGTGGGAGACACGGGGAGAGAGTGGGACACACGGGGAGAGAGTGGGAGACACGGGGAGAGAGTGGGAGACACGGGGAGAGAGTGGGAGACACGGGGAGAGAGTGGGAGACACGGGGAGAGAGTGGGAGACACGGGGAGAGAGTGGGAGACACGGGGAGAGAGTGAGAAACAGGGGGAGAGAGTGAGAGACAGGGGGATAGAGTGAGAAACAGGGGAGAGAGTGAGAGACAGGGGAGAGAGTGAGAGACCGGGGTAGAGAGTGAGAGACAGGGGGAGAGAGAGGGGGACAAGGTAGAGAGTGAGAGACAGGGGGAGAGAGAGGGAGACAGGGGAGAGAGTGAGAGACAGGGAGAGAGAGTGAGAGACAGGGGGAGAGAGTGAGAAACAGAGGAGAGAGTGAGAGACAGGGGAGAGAGTGAGAGACAGGGGGAGAGATTGAGAAACAGTGGAGAGAGTGAGCGACAGGGGAGAGAATGAGAGCCAGGGGGAGAGAGTGAGAGCCAGGGGGAGAGCGTGAGAGAAAGGGGAGAGAGGGGGAGAGAGTGAGAGACAGTTGGAGAGAGAGGGAGACAGGGGTTGAGAATGGGAGACAGGGGGACAGAGTGGGAGAAAGGGGGAGTGAGTGGGAGACAGGGGGAGTGAGTGGGAGACAGGGGGAGATAGTGGGAGACACGGGGAGAGATGGGGAGAGAGGGGGAGACAGGGGGAGAGAGGACAGGGGAGAGAGTGACAGACCTGGGGAGAGAGTGAGAGACAGGGGGAGAGAGAGGGAGAGAGTGGGAGAGAGTGGGAGAGAGTGAGAAACAGGGGAGAGAGTGAGAGACAGGGGAGAGAGTGAGAGACAGGGGAGAGAGTGAGAGACAGGGGAGAGAGTGAGAGACAGGGGGAGAGAGTGACATACAGGGGGAGAGAATGACATACAGGGGGAGTGAATGAGAGATAGGGAGAGAGAGTGAGAGACCGGGGCAGAGAGTGGGAGACAGAGGGAGAGAGTGAAAGACAGTGGGAGAGAGTGAGAGACAGAAGGAGAGAGTGAAAGACAGTGGGAGAGAGTGAGAGACAGAGGGAGAGAGTGAGAGCCAGAGGGACAGAGTGAGAGCCAGGGGGAGAGAGTGAGAGCCAGGGGAGAGAGAGAGAGAGAGAGGGGAGAGAGAGAGAGAGAGAGAGAGGGGAGAGAGAGAGAGAGAGAGAGAGAGATAAAGGGGGAGAGAAGGGGAGAGAGACGGAGAGAGGGGGAGAGAGAGAGAGAGCCAGGGGGAGTGAGTGTGAGCCAGGGTAGAGAGTGAGAGACCTGATGAGAGAGTGAGAGACGGGGGGAGAGAGTGGGAGACAGGGGGAGAGAGTGAGAGACGGGGAGAGAGTGACAGACAGGGGTAGAGAGTGGGCGACAGGGGGAGAGAGTGGGAGACAGGGGGAGAGAGTGGGAGACAGGGGAGAGAGTGAGAGACCTGATGAGAGAGTGAGAGACGGGGGGAGAGAGTGGGAGACAGGGGGAGAGAGTGGGAGACAGGGGGAGAGAGTGGGAGACAGGGGGAGAGAGTGGGAGACAGGGGGAGAGAGTGGGAGACAGGGGGAGAGAGTGGGAGACAGGGGGAGAGAGTGGGAGACAGGGGGAGAGAGTGGGAGACAGGGGGAGAGAGTGGGAGACAGGGGGAGAGAGTGGGAGACAGGGGGAGAGAGTGGGAGACAGGGGGAGAGAGTGGGAGACAGGGGGAGAGAGTGGGAGACAGGGGGAGAGAGTGGGAGACAGGGGGAGAGAGTGGGAGACAGGGGGAGAGAGTGGGAGACAGGGGGAGAGAGTGGGAGACAGGGGGAGAGAGTGGGAGACAGGGGGAGAGAGTGGGAGACAGGGGGAGAGAGTGGGAGACAGGGGGAGAGAGTGGGAGACAGGGGGAGAGAGTGGGAGACAGGGGGAGAGAGTGGGAGACAGGGGGAGAGAGTGGGAGACAGGGGGAGAGAGTGGGAGACAGGGGGAGAGAGTGGGAGACAGGGGGAGAGAGTGGGAGACAGGGGGAGAGAGTGGGAGACAGGGGGAGAGAGTGGGAGACAGGGGGAGAGAGTGGGAGACAGGGGGAGAGAGTGGGAGACAGGGGGAGAGAGTGGGAGACAGGGGGAGAGAGTGGGAGACAGGGGGAGAGAGTGGGAGACAGGGGGAGAGAGTGGGAGACAGGGGGAGAGAGTGGGAGACAGGGGGAGAGAGTGGGAGACAGGTGGAGAGAGTGAGAAACAGAGGAGAGAGTGAGAGACAGGGGAGAGAGTGAGAGACAGGGGAGAGAGTGAGAGACAGGGGAGAGAGTGAGAGACAGGGGGAGAGATTGAGACACAGGGGAGAGAGTGAGCGACAGGGGAGAGAGTGAGAGACAGGGGGAAAGAGTGAGAGACAGGGGGAGAGAGTGAGAGACAGGCGGAGAGAGTGAGAGACAGGCGGAGAGAGTGAGAGCCGGGGAGAGAATGAGAGCCGCGGGAGAGAGTGAGAGCCAGGGGGAGAGCGAGAGAGAGAGGGGAGAGAGAGGGGAGAGAGAGCGAGAGAGAGAGAGGGGGAGAGAGAGTGGGAGACAGGGGGAGAGAGCGAGAGAGTGTGGGAGACAGGGGGAAGAGAGTGGGAGACAGGGGAGAGAGTGGGAGACAGGGGAGAGAGGGGAGAGAGTGGGAGACAGGGGGAGAGAGTGGGAGACAGGGGGAGAGAGTGGGAGACAGGGGGAGAGAGTGGGAGACAGGGGGAGAGAGTGGGAGACAGGGGGAGAGAGTGGGAGACAGGGGGAGAGAGTGGGAGACAGGGGGAGAGAGTGGGAGACAGGGGGAGAGAGTGGGAGACAGGGGGAGAGAGTGGGTGACAGAGGGAGACAGGGGGAGTGAGTGGGAGACAGGGGAGAGAGAAGTAGACAGGGGAGAGAGAGGGAGACAGGGGAGACAGAGGGAGAAAGGGGGAGAGAGACGGAGAGAGGGGGAGAGAGAGAGAGCCAGGGGGAGTGAGTGTGAGCCAGGGTAGAGAGTGAGAGCCAGGGGGAGAGTGTGACAGACAGGGCAGAGAATGAGAGACGGGGGGAGAGAGTGAGAGACAGGGGGAGATTGTGGGAGACAGAAGGAGAGTGTGGGAGACAGGGGTAGAGAGTGGGCGACAGGGGGAGAGAGTGGGAGACAGGGGGAGAGAGTGGGAGACAGGGGGAGAGAGTGGGAGACAGGGGGAGAGAGTGGGAGACAGGGGGAGAGAGTGGGAGACAGGGGGAGAGAGTGAGAAACAGAGGAGAGAGTGAGAGACAGGGGGAGTGGGTGAGAGACAGGGGGAGAGAGTGGGATAGAGTGGGAGACAGGGGGAAGAGAGTGGGAGCCAGGGGGAGAGAGTGTGAGCCAGGGGGAGAGAGTGTGAGCCAGGGGGAGAGAGTGTGAGCCAGGGGGAGAGAGTGTGAGCCAGGGGGAGAGAGTGTGAGCCAGGGGGAGAGAGTGTGAGCCAGGGGGAGAGAGTGTGAGCCAGGGGGAGAGAGTGTGAGCCAGGGGGAGAGAGTGTGAGCCAGGGGGAGAGAGTGTGAACCAGGGGGAGAGAGTGAGAGCCAGGGGTAGAGAGTGAGAGCCAGGGGTAGAGAGTGAGAGCCAGGGGTAGAGAGTGAGAGCCAGGGGGAGAGAGAGAGAGACAGGGGGAGAGGGTGAGAGCCAGGGGGAGAGGGAGAGAGAGAGAGAGAGGGGTGGAGAGCATGAGGGAGTAAGAGAGACGGGGGAGAGAGTGGGAGAGAGGGGGATAGGGGGGGAGACAGGGGGAGACAGTGGGAGGGATTGGTAGAGAGTAGGATAGAGTGCGAGAGTGTGGGAGAGTGTGGGAGACAGGAGGAGAGAGTGGGAGACAGGGGGAGAGTGGGAGACAGGGGGAGACAGGGGGAGAGAGTGGGAGAGTGTGGGGGAGAGAGTGGGAGAGTGTGGGAGACAGGGGGAGAGAGTGGGAGACAGGGGAGAGAGTGGAAGACAGGGGAGAGAGTGGAAGACAGGGGGAGAGAGTGGGAGACACGGGGAGAGAGTGGGAGACACGGGGAGAGAGTGGGAGACACGGGGAGAGAGTGGGAGACACGGGGAGAGAGTGGGAGACACGGGGAGAGAGTGGGAGACACGGGGAGAGAGTGGGAGACACGGGGAGAGAGTGGGAGACACGGGGAGAGAGTGGGAGACACGGGGAGAGAGTGGGAGACACGGGGAGAGAGTGGGAGACACGGGGAGAGAGTGGGAGACACGGGGAGAGAGTGAGAAACAGGGGGAGAGAGTGAGAGACAGGGGGATAGAGTGAGAAACAGGGGAGAGAGTGAGAGACAGGGGAGAGAGTGAGAGACCGGGGTAGAGAGTGAGAGACAGGGGGAGAGAGAGGGGGACAAGGTAGAGAGTGAGAGACAGGGGGAGAGAGAGGGAGACAGGGGAGAGAGTGAGAGACAGGGAGAGAGAGTGAGAGACAGGGGGAAGAGAGTGAGAATCAGAGGAGAGAGTGAGAGACAGGGGAGAGAGTGAGAGACAGGGGGAGAGATTGAGAAACAGGGTACAGAGTGAGCGACAGGGAGAGAATGAGAGCCAGGGGGAGAGAGTGAGAGCCAGGGGGAGAGCGTGAGAGAAAGGGGAGAGAGCGAGAGAGAGAGGGGGAGAGAGTGAGAGACAGGTGGAGAGAGAGGGAGATAGGGGTTGAGAATGGGAGACAGGGGGACAGAGTGGGAGAAAGGGGGAGTGAGTGGGAGACAGGGGGAGTGAGTGGGAGACAGGGGGAGATAGTGGGAGACACGGGGAGAGATGGGGAGACAGGGGGAGACAGGGGGAGACAGGGGGAGACAGGGGGAGAGAGTGAGAGATGGGAAGACTGAGAGACAGGGGAGAGAGTGACAGACCTGGGGAGAGAGTGAGAGACAGGGGGAGAGAGAGGGAGAGAGAGGGAGAGAGTGGGAGAGAGTGGGAGAGAGTGAGAAACAGGGAGAGAGAATGACATACAGGGGGAGTGAATGAGAGATAGGAGGAGAGAGTGAGAGACCGGGGCAGAGAGTGGGAGACAGAGGGAGAGAGTGAAAGACAGTGGGAGAGAGTGAGAGACAGAGGGAGAGAGTGAGAGCCAGAGGGACAGAGTGAGAGCCAGGGGGAGAGAGTGAGAGCCAGGGGGAGAGAGAGAGAGAGAGAGGGGAGAGAGAGAGAGAGAGAGAGAGAGAAAGGGGGAGAGAAGGGGAGAGAGACGGAGAGAGGGGGAGAGAGAGAGAGAGCCAGAGGGAGTGAGTGTGAGCCAGGGTAGAGAGTGAGATCCAGGGGGAGAGAGTGACAGACAGGGGAGAGAATGAGAGACGGGAGGAGAGTGTGAGAGACAGGGGGAGAGTGTGGGAGACAGGGGGAGAGAGTGAGAGACGGGGAGAGAGTGACAGACAGGGGTAGAGAGTGGGCGACAGGGGGAGAAAGTGGGAGACAGGGGGAGAGAGTGGGAGACAGGGGAGAGAGTGAGAGACCTGGGGAGAGAGTGAGAGACGGGGGGAGAGAGTGGGAGACAGGTGGAGAGAGTGGGAGACAGGGGGAGAGAGTGGGAGACAGGGGGAGAGAGTGGGAGACAGGGGGAGAGAGTGGGAGACAGGGGGAGAGAGTGGGAGACAGGGGGAGAGAGTGGGAGACAGGGGGAGAGAGTGGGAGACAGGGGGAGAGAGTGGGAGACAGGGGGAGAGAGTGGGAGACAGGGGGAGAGAGTGGGAGACAGGGGGAGAGAGTGGGAGACAGGGGGAGAGAGTGGGAGACAGGGGGAGAGAGTGGGAGAGTGTGGGAGACAGGGGGAAGAGAGTGGGAGACAGGGGAGAGAGTGGGAGACAGGGGAGAGAGGGGAGAGAGTGGGAGACAGGGGGAGACAGTGGGAGACAGGGGGAGTGAGTGGGAGACAGGGGAGAGAGAAGGAGACAGGGGAGAGAGAGGGAGACAGGGGAGACAGAGGGAGAAAGGGGGAGAGAGACGGAGAGAGGGGGAGAGAGAGAGAGCCAGGGGGAGTGAGTGTGAGCCAGGGTAGAGAGTGAGAGTGAGAGCCAGGGGGAGAGAGTGACAGACAGGGGAGAGAATGAGAGACGGGGGGAGAGAGTGAGAGACAGGGGGAGAGTGTGGGAGACAGAGGGAGAGTGTGGGAGACAGGGGTAGAGAGTGGGCGACAGGGGGAGAGAGTGGGCGACAGGGGGAGAGAGTGGGAGACAGGGGGAGAGAGTGGGAGACAGGGGGTGAGAGTGGGAGACAGGGGGTGAGAGTGGGAGACAGGGGGTGAGAGTGGGAGACAGGGGGTGAGAGTGGGAGACAGGGGGAGACACGGGGAGAGAGTGAGAAACAGAGGAGAGAGTGAGAGACAGGGGGAGTGGGTGAGAGACAGGGGGAGAGAGTGGGAGAGAGTGGGAGACAGGGGGAGAGAGTGGGAGCCAGGGGGAGAGAGTGGGAGCCAGGGAGAGAGAGTGGGAGCCAGGGGGAGAGAGTGGGAGCCAGTGGGAGAGAGTGTGAGCCAGGGGGAGAGAGTGTGAGCCAGGGAGAGAGAGTGTGAGCCAGGGAGAGAGAGTGTGAGCCAGGTGGAGAGAGTGTGAACCAGGGGGAGAGAGTGAGAGCCAGGGGTAGAGAGTGAGAGCCAGGGGGAGAGAGAGAGAGACAGGGGGAGAGAGAGAGAGACAGGGGGAGAGGGTGAGAGCCAGGGGGAGAGAGAGAGAGAGAGAGAGAGAGAGAGAGGGGTGGAGAGAGTGAGGGAGTAAGAGAGACGGGGGAGAGAGTGGGAGAGAGGGGGATAGGGGGGGAGACAGGGGGAGACAGTGGGAGGGATTAGTAGAGAGTAGGATAGAGTGCGAGAGTGTGGGAGAGTGTGGGAGACAGGGGGAGAGAGTGGCAGACAGGGGGAG
This sequence comes from Pristiophorus japonicus, assembly GCF_044704955.1. Lineage (NCBI taxonomy): Eukaryota > Metazoa > Chordata > Chondrichthyes > Pristiophoridae > Pristiophorus > Pristiophorus japonicus. Next base: position 74,666 of record NW_027250897.1, on the reverse strand, counting down.
AGTGGGAGACAGTGGGAGACAGGGGGAGAGAGTGGGAGAGTGTGGGGGAGAGAGTGGGAGAGTGTGGGAGACAGGGGGAGAGAGTGGGAGACAGGGGAGAGAGTGGAAGACGGGGAGAGAGTGGGAGACACGGGGAGAGAGTGGGAGACACGGGGAGAGAGTGGGAGACACGGGGAGAGAGTGAGAAACGGGGAGAGAGTGAGAGACAGGGGGAGAGAGTGAGAAACAGGGGAGAGAGTGAGAGACAGGGGAGAGAGTGAGAGACAGGGGAGAGAGTGAGAGACAGGGGGAGAGAGTGAGAGACAGGGGGAGGCAGTGAGAAACAGAGGAGAGAGTGAGAGACAGGGGAGAGAGTGAGAGACAGGGGGAGAGATTGAGAAACAGGGGAGAGAGTGACCGACAGGGAGAGAATGAGAGCCAGGGGGAGAGAGTGAGAGCCAGGGGGAGAGCGAGAGAGAAAGGGGAGAGAGAGAGAGAGAGAGGGGGGGAGAGAGTGAGAGACAGGTGGAGAGAGAGGGAGACAGGGGGTGAGAATGGGCGACAGGGGGAGTGAGTGGGAGACAGGGAGAGATAGTGGGAGACATGGGGAGAGATGGGGAGAGAGGGGGAGACAGGGGGAGAGTGCGAGACAGGGGCAGAGAGTGAGAGAGAGGGGGAAGAGAGTGAGAGACAGGGGGAGAGAGTGAGAGACAGGGGGAGAGAGTGAGAAACAGGGGAGAGAGTGAGAGACAGGGGAGAGAGTGAGAGACCGGGGTAGAGAGTGAGAGACAGGGGGAGAGAGAGGGGGACAGGGTAGAGAGTGAGAGACAGGGGGAGAGAATGAGAGACAGGGGGAGAGAGAGGGAGACAGGGGAGAGAGTGAGAGACAGGGGGAAGAGAGTGAGAGATAGGGGGAGAGAGTGAGAAACAGAGGAGAGAGTGAGAGACAGGGGAGAGAGTGAGAGACAGGGGAGAGAGTGAGAGACAGGGGAGAGAGTGAGAGACAGGGGGAGAGATTGAGAAACAGGGGGAGAGATTGAGAAACAGGGGGAGAGATTGAGCGACAGGGGAGAGAGTGAGCGACAGGGGAGAGAGTGAGAGACAGGGGGAGAGAATGAGGGACAGGGTGAGAGAGTGAGAGACAGGGGGAGGTAATGAGGGACAGGGTGAGGTAATGAGGGACAGGGTGAGAGAGTGAGAGATGGGAAGAGTGAGAGACAAGGGAGAGAGTGACAGACCTGGGGAGAGAGTGAGAGACAGGGGGAGAGAGAGGGAGAGAGTGGGAGAGAGTGGGAGAGAGTGGGAGAGAGTGGGAGACAGGGGGAGAGAGTGGGAGACAGGTGGAGAGAGTGGGAGACAGGTGGAGAGAGTGGGAGACAGGGGGAGAGAGTGGGAGACAGGGGGAGGTAATGAGGGACAGGTTGAGGTAATGAGGGACTCGGTGAGAGAGTGAGAGATGGGAAGAGTGAGAGACAGGGGAGAGAGTGACAGACCTGGGGAGAGAGTGAGAGACAGGGGGAGAGAGAGGGAGAGAGTGGGAGAGAGTGGGAGAGAGTGGGAGACAGGGGGAGAGAGTGGGAGACACGGGGAGAGAGTGGGAGACACGGGGAGAGAGTGGGAGACACGGGGAGAGAGTGAGAAACAGGGGGAGAGAGTGAGAAACAGGGGGAGAGAGTGAGAGACAGGGGGAGAGAGTGAGAAACAGGGGAGAGAGTGAGAGACAGGGGAGAGAGTGAGAGACAGGGGAGAGAGTGAGAGACCGGGGTAGAGAGTGAGAGACAGGGGGAGAGAGAGGGGGACAAGGTAGAGAGTGAGAGACAGGGGGAGAGAGAGGGAGACAGAGGAGAGAGTGAGAGACAGGGGGAGAGAGTGAGAGACAGGGGGAGAGAGTGAGAAACAGAGGAGAGAGTGAGAGACAGGGGAGAGAGTGAGAGACAGGGGGAGAGATTGAGAAACAGGGGAGAGAGTGAGCGACAGGGAGAGAATGAGAGCCAGGGGGAGAGAGTGAGAGCCAGGGGGAGAGCGAGAGAGAAAGGGGAGAGAGAGAGAGAGAGAGGGGGAGAGAGTGAGAGACAGGTGGAGAGAGAGGGAGACAGGGGGTGAGAATGGGCGACAGGGGGAGTGAGTGGGAGACAGGGAAAGATAGTGGGAGACATGGGGAGAGATGGGGAGAGAGGGGGAGAGTGCGAGACAGGGGCAGAGAGTGAGAGAGAGGGGGAAGAGAGTGAGAGACAGGGGGAGAGAGTGAGAGACAGGGGGAGAGAGTGAGAAACAGGGGAGAGAGTGAGAGACAGGGGAGAGAGTGAGAGACCGGGGTAGAGAGTGAGAGACAGGGGGAGAGAGAGGGGGACAGGGTAGAGAGTGAGAGACAGGGGGAGAGAATGAGAGACAGGGGGAGAGAGAGGGAGACAGGGGAGAGAGTGAGAGACAGGGGGAAGAGAGTGAGAGACAGGGGGAGAGAGTGAGAAACAGAGGAGAGAGTGAGAGACAGGGGAGAGAGTGAGAGACAGGGGAGAGAGTGAGAGACAGGGGGAGAGATTGAGAAACAGGGGGAGAGATTGAGAAACAGGGGAGAGAGTGAGCGACAGGGGAGAGAGTGAGAGACAGGGGGAGAGAATGAGGGACAGGGTGAGAGAGTGAGAGACAGGGGGAGGTAATGAGGGACAGGGTGAGGTAATGAGGGACAGGGTGAGAGAGTGAGAGATGGGAAGAGTGAGAGACAGGGGAGAGAGTGACAGACCTGGGGAGAGAGTGAGAGACAGGGGGAGAGAGAGGGAGAGAGAGGGAGAGAGTGGGAGAGAGTGGGAGAGAGTGGGAGAGAGTGGGAGAGAGTGAGAAACAGGGGAGAGTGTGAGAGACAGGGGAGAGAGTGAGAGACAGGGGGAGAGAGTGACATACAGGGGGAGAGAATGACATACAGGGGGAGAGAATGACATACAGGGGGAGAGAATGAGAGATAGGGGGAGAGAGTGAGAGACCGGGGCAGAGAGTGGGAGACAGAGGGAGAGAGTGAAAGACAGTGGGAGAGAGTGAGAGACAGAAGGAGAGAGTGAAAGACAGTGGGATAGAGTGAGAGACAGAGGGAGAGAGTGAGAGCCAGGCGGACAGAGTGAGAGCCAGTGGGAGAGAGTGAGAGCCAGTGGGAGAGAGTGAGAGCCAGGGGGAGAGAGAGAGAGAGAGGGGAGAGAGAGAGTGAGAGGGGGGAGAGAGAGAGAGAGAGAAAGGGGGAGAGAGACGGAGAGAGGGGGAGAGAGAGAGAGAGCCAGGGGGAGTGAGTGTGAGCCAGGGTAGAGAGTGAGAGCCAGGGGGAGAGAGTGACATACAGGGGAGAGAATGAGAGACGGGAGGAGAGTGTGAGAGACAGGGGGAGAGTGTGAGAGACAGGGGGAGAGAGTGAGAGACGGGGAGAGAGTGACAGACAGTGGTAGAGAGTGGGCGACAGGGGGAGAAAGTGGGAGACAGGGGGAGAGAGTGAGAGACCTGGGGAGAGAGTGAGAGACGGGGAGAGAGAGTGGGAGACAGGGGGAGAGAATGTGAGACAGAGGGAAAGAGTGGGAGAAAGGGGGAGAGAGTGGGAGACAGGGTCAGAGAGTGGGAGACAGGGTCAGAGAGTGGGAGACAGGGGCAGAGAGTGGGAGACAGGGGCAGAGAGTGGGAGACAGGGGCAGAGAGTGAGAAACAGCGGAGAGAGTGAGAGACAGGGGAGAGAGTGAGAGACAGGGGAAAGAGTGTGATAGACAGGGGGAGAGAATGAGGGACAGGGTGAGAATGTGAGAGACAGGGGGAGAGAGTGAGAAACAGCGGAGAGAGGGAGAGACAGGGGAGAGAGTGAGAGACCTGGGGAGAGAGTGCGAGACAGGGGGAGAGAGAGGGAGAGACAGGGGGAGACAATGAGAGACAGGGGGAGAGAGAGGGAGACAGGGGAGAGAGTGAGAGACAGGGGTAGGGAGTGGGAGACAGGGGGAGAGAGTGGGAGAGAGTGGGAGACAGGGTGAGAGAGTGGGAGAGAGTGGGAGACAGGGGGAAGACAGGGGGAAGACAGGGGGAGAGAGTGAGAGACAGGGGAGAGAATGAGAGACAGGGGTAGAGAGAGGGAGACAGGGGAGAGAGCGAGAGACAGGGGGAGAGAGTGAGAGACAGGGGGAGAGAGTGAGAGACAGGGGGAGAGAGTGAGAGACAGGGGGAGAGAGTGAGAGATCGGAGTAGAGAGTGAGAGATCGGAGTAGAGAGTGAGAGACAGGGGGAGAGAGAGGGAGACAGGCTAGAGAGTGAGAGACAGGGGGAGAGAATGAGAGGCAGGGGGAGAGAGAGGGAGACAGGGAGAGTGTGAGAGACAGGGGGAGAGAGTGAGAGACAGGGGGAGAGAGTGAGAAACAGAGGAGAGAGTGAGAGACAGGGGAGAGAGTGAGAGACAGGGGGAGAGAGTGAGAGATAGGGGGAGAGAGTGAGATACAGGGGGAGAGAGTGAGAGATAGGGGGAGAGAGTGAGAGACAGGGGAGAGAGTGAGAAACCGGGGTAGAGAGAGGGAGACAGGGGAGAGAGTGAGAGACAGGGGGAGAGAGTGAGAGACAGGGGGAGAGAGTGGGAGACAGGGGGAGAGAGTGAGAGACAGGGGGAGAGAGTGAGAGACAGGGGGAGAGAATGGGAGACAGGGGTAGAGAGTGGGAGACAGGGGGAGAGTGTGGGAGACAGGGGGAGAGTGTGGGAGTCAGGGAGAGATAGTGGGAGACACGGGGAGAGATGGGGAGGCAGGGGGAGGGTGCGAGACAGGGGCATAGAGTGGGAGGCAGGGGGAGAGAGTGAGAAACAGCGGAGAGAGTAAGAGACAGGGGGAGAGAGTGAGAGACAGGGGAGAGAGTGAGAGACAGGGGAAAGAGCGTGATAGACAGGGGGAGAGAATGAGGGACAGGGTGAGAGAGTGAGAGACAGGGGGAGAGAGTGAGAAACAGCGGAGAGAGTGAGAGACAGGGGAGAGAGTGAGAGACCTGGGGAGAGAGTGAGAGATAGGGGGAGAGAGAGGGAGAAAGTGAGAGACATGGGAGAGAGTGAGAGACAGGGGGAGAGATTGAGAAACGGGGGAGAGAGAGAGAGACAGGGGGAGAGAGTGAGAGACAGGGGGAGAGAGTGAGAGACAGGGGGAGAGAGTGAGAGACAGGGGGAGAGAGTGAGAGACAGGGGGAGAGAGTGAGAGACAGGGGGAGAGAGTGAGAGACAGGGGGAGAGAGTGAGAGACAGGGGGAGAGAGTGAGAGACAGGGGAGAGAGTGAGAGACGGGGGAGAGAGTGAGAGACGGGGGAGAGAGTGAGAGACGGGGGGAGACAGGGGGAGAGTGCGAGACAGGGGCAGAGAATGGGAGACAGGGGCAGAGAGTGGGAAACAGCGGAGAGAGTGAGAGACAGGGGGAGAGAGTGAGAGACAGGGGAGAGAGTGAGAGACAGGGGAAAGAGTGTGATAGACAGGGGGAGAGAATGAGGGACAGGGTGAGAGAGTGAGATACAAGGGGAGAGAGCGGGAAACAGGGGAGAGAGTGAGAGACAGGGGAGTGAGTGAAAGACCTGGGGAAAGAGTGAGAGACCGGCGGAGAGAGTGAGAGACAGGGGGAGAGAGAGGGAGACAGGGGAGAGAGGGAGACAGGGGAGAGAGGGAGAGACAGGGGGAGAGAATGAGAGACAGGGGGAGAGAGAGGGAAACAGGGGAGAGGGTGAGAGACAGGGGGAGGGAGTGGGAGACAGCAAGAGATAGTGGGAGACAGAGGGAGAGAGTGGGAGACAGGGGGAGAGAGTGAGAAACAGCGGAGAGAGTGAGAGACAGGGGGAGAGAGTGAGAGATAGGGGGAGAGAGTGAGAGAAAGGGGGAGAGAGTGAGAGAGAGGGGGAGAGAGTGAGAGAGAGGGGGAGAGAGTGAGAGAAAGGGGGAGAGAGTGAGAGACAGGGCAGAGAGTGGGAGTCAGGGGGAGAGAGTGAGAAACAGCGGAGAGAGTGAGAAACAGAGGGAGAGATTGAGAAACAGGGGAGAGTGTGAGCGACAGGGGGAGAGAGTGAGAGATAGGGGGAGAGAGTGAGAGACAGGGGGAGAGAGTGAGAGACAGGGGGAAGAGAGTGAGAGACAGCGCAAGAGAATGAGAGACAGGGGGAGAGAGTGAGAGACAAGGGGAGAGAGTGAGAAACTGGGGAGAAGGTGAGAGACAGGGGAGAGGGTGAGAGACAGGGGAGAGGTTGAGAGACAGGTGGAGAGAGAGGGAGACAGGGGGAGAGAATGGGAGACAGGGGGAAAGAGTGGGAGAAAGGGGGAGTGAGTGGGAGACAGGGGGAGTGAGTGCAAGACAGGGGGAGAGAGTGGGAGACAGGGGGAGAGAGTGGGAGACAGGGGGAGAGAGTGGGAGACAGGGGGAGAGAATGGGAGACATGGGGAGAGAGTGGGAGAGAGGGGGCGAGTGCGAGACAGGGGCAGAGAGTGGGAGACAAGGGGAGAGAGTGAGGAACAGCGGAGAGAGTGAGAGACAGGGGGAGAGAGTGAGAGACAGGGGGAGAGAGTGAGAGACAGGGGGAGAGAGTGAGAGACAGGGGAGAGAGTGAGAGACAGGGGAGAGAGTGTGATAAACAGGGGAGAGAGAATGAGGGACAGGGTGAGAGAGTGAGAGACAGGGGGAGAGTGCGAGACAGGGGCAGAGAATGGGAGACAGGGGCAGAGAGTGGGAAACAGCGGAGAGAGAGAGAGACAGGGGGAGAGAGTGAGAGACAGGGGAGAGAGTGAGAGACAGGGGAGAGAGTGTGATAGACAGGGGGAGAGAATGAGGGACAGGGTGAGAGAGTGAGATACAAGGGGAGAGAGCGGGAAACAGGGGAGAGAGTGAGAGACCTGGGGAGAGAGTGAGAGACCTGGGCAGAGAGTGAGAGACAGGGGGAGAGAGAGGGAGACAGGGGGAGAGAGAGGGAGAGACAGGGGGAGAGAATGAGAGACAGGGAGAGAGAGAGGGAAACAGGAAGAGATAGTGGGAGATAGAGGGAGAGAGTGAGAGACAGGGGGAGAGAGTGAGAGACAGGGGGAGAGAGTGAGAGACATGGGGAGAGAGTGAGAGACAGGGGGAGAGAGTGAGAGAGAGGGGGAGAGAGTGAGAGAGAGGGGGAGAGAGTGAGAGACAGGGCAGAGAGTGAGAGACAGGGGGAGAGAGTGAGAAACAGAGGAGATAGTGAGAGACACGGGGAGAGAGTGAGAAACAGAGGGAGAGATTGAGAAACAGGGGAGAGTGTGAGCGACAGGGGAGAGAGTGAGCGACAGGGGGAGAGTGTGAGAGATAGGGGGAGAGAGTGAGAGACAGGGGGAGAGAGTGAGAGACAGGGGGAAGAGAGTGAGAGACAGGGGGAAGAGAGTGAGAGACAGGGGGAGAGAGTGAGAAAGAGGGGAGAGAGAGAAAGAGAGAGAGGGGGAGAGCGTGAGGGAGAGGGGGAGAGAGGGGCAGAGAGGGGCAGAGAGGGGCAGAGAGGGCGGGAGAGTGAGAGAGAGGGGGAGATAGTGAGTGACAGGGCGAGAGATAGTGAGAGACAGGGGGAGAGAGGGAGAGACAGCGAATGAAAGTGAGAGACAGGTGGAGAGAGTGAGAGACGGGGGGAGAGAGTGAGAGACAGGGGGAGAGAGTGAGAGACAGAGGGAGAGAGTGAGAGACAGGGGAAGAGAGTGAGAGACAGGAGGAGAGAGTGAGAGACAGGGGGAGAGAGCGAGAGACAGGGGGAGAGAGTGAGAGCCAGGGGGAGAGAGTGAGAGACAGGGGGAAGAGAGTGAGAGACAGCGGAAGAGAATGAGAGACAGGGGGAGAGAGTGAGAGACAAGGGGAGAGAGTGAGAAACAAGGGAGAAGGTGAGAGACAGGGGAGAGGGGGAGAGACAGGGGAGAGGGAGACAGGGGGAGAGAATGGGAGACAGGGGGAAAGAGTGGGAGAAAGGGGGAGTGAGTGGGAGACAGGGGGAGTGAGTGCAATACAGGGGGAGAGAGTGGGAGACAGGGGGAGAGAGTGAGAGACAGGGGGAGAGAGTGAGAGACAGGGGGAGAGCGAGAGAGCCAGGGGGAGAGCGAGAGAGAGAGGGGCAGAGATGGCGGGAGAGTGAGAGAGAGGGGGAGACAGTGAGAGAGAGGGGGAGATAGTGAGTGACAGGGCGAGAGATAGTGAGAGGCAGGGGGAGAGAGGGAGAGACAGCGAAAGAAAGTGAGAGACAGGTGGAGAGAGTGAGAGACGGGGGGAGAGTGAGAGACAGGGGGAGAGAGTGAGAGACAGTGGAAAAGAGTGAGAGACAGGGGAAGAGAATGAGAGACAGGGGAAGAGAGTGAGAGACAGGGGGAGAGAGTGAAAGACAGGGGGAGAGAATGAGAGACAGGGGGAGAGAGTGAGAGACAAGGGGAGAGAGTGAGAAACAGGGGAGAAGGTGAGAGACAGGGGAGAAGGTGAGAGACAGGGGAGAGGGTGAGAGACAGGTGGAGAGAATGGGAGACAGAGGGAGAGAATGGGAGACAGGGGGAGAGAGTGGGAGACAGGGGGAGAGAGTGGGAGACAGGGGGAGAGAGTGGGAGACAGGGGGAGAGAGTGGAGGACAGGGGGAGAGAGTGGAGGACAGGGGGAGAGAGTGGGAGACAGGGGGAGAGAGTGGGAGACAGGGGGAGAGAGTGGGAGACAGGGGGAGGGAGTGGGATACAGGGAGAGATAGTGGGAGACACGGGGAGAGAATGAGGGACAGGGTGAGAGAGTGAGAGACAGGGGGAGAGAGTGAGAAACAGCGGATAGAGTGAGAGACAGGGGAGAGAGTGAGAGACAGGGGAGAGAGTGAGAGACCGGGGGAGAGGGTGAGAGACAGGGGGAGAGGGTGAGAGACAGGGGGAGAGAGAGGGTGAGAGGCAGAGAGGGAGAGAGGGAGAGAGGGAGAGACAGGGGGAGAAAATGAGAGACAGGGGGAGAGTGGGAGATAGGGGAGAGAGTGAGAGACAGGGGAGAGAGTGAGAGACAGGGGGAGGGAGTGGGAGACAGGGGAGAGAGTGAGAGACAGGGGGAGAGAGTGAGAAACAGGGGAGAGAGTGAGAAACAGGGGAGAGAGTGAGAGACAGGGGGAGAGAGTTAGAGACAGAGGAAGAGAGTGAGAGACAGAGGAAGAGAGTGAGAGACATGGGAGAGAGTGAGAGACAGGGGAGAGAATGAGAGACAGGGGAAAGAGTGTGATAGACAGGGGGAGAGAATGAGGGACAGGGTGAGAGAGTGAGATACAAGGGGAGAGAGCTGGAAACAGGGGAGAGAGTGAGAAACAGGGGAGAGAGTGAGAGACCTGGGCAGAGAGTGAGAGACAGGGGGAGAGAGAGGGAGACAGGGGGAGAGAGAGGGAGACAGGGGAGAGAGGGAGAGACAGGGGGAGAGAATGAGAGACAGGGAGAGAGAGAGGGAAACAGGAAGAGATAGTGGGAGATAGAGGGAGAGAGTGGGAGACAGGGGGAGAGAGTGAGAAACAGCAGAGAGAGTGAGAGACAGGGGGAGAGAGTGAGAGACAGGGGGAGAGAGTGAGAGACAGGGGGAGAGAGTGAGAGACATGGGGAGAGAGTGAGAGACAGGGGGAGAGAGTGAGAGAGAGGGGGAGAGAGTGAGAGAGAGGGGGAGAGAGTGAGAGAGAGGGGGAGAGAGTGAGAGAGAGGGGGAGAGAGTGAGAGACAGGGCAGAGAGTGGGAGTCAGGGGGAGAGAGTGAGAAACAGCGGAGAGAGTGAGAGACAGGGGGAGAGAGTGAGAGACAGGGGGAGAAAATGAGGGACGGGGGAGAGAGTGAGAGACAGGGGGAGAGAGAGGACGACAGGGTAGAGAGTGAGAGACACGGGGAGAGAGTGAGAAACAGAGGAGATAGTGAGAGACACGGGGAGAGAGTGAGAAACAGAGGGAGAGATTGAGAAACAGGGGAGAGTGTGAGCGACAGGGGAGAGAGTGAGCGACAGGGGGAGAGAGTGAGAGATAGGGGGAGAGAGTGAGAGACAGGGGGAGAGAGTGAGAGACAGGGGGAAGAGAGTGAGAGACAGGGGGAAGAGAGTGAGAGACAGGGGGAAGAGAGTGAGAAAGAGGGGAGAGAGAGAGAGAGAGAGAGGGGGAGAGCGTGAGGGAGAGGGGGAGAGAGGGGCAGAGAGGGGCAGAGAGGGCGGGAGAGTGAGAGAGAGGGGGAGATAGTGAGTGACAGGGCGAGAGATAGTGAGAGACAGGGGGAGAGAGGGAGAGACAGCGAATGAAAGTGAGAGACAGGTGGAGAGAGTGAGAGACGGGGGGAGAGAGTGAGAGACAGGGGGAGAGAGTGAGAGACAGAGGGAGAGAGTGAGAGACAGGGGAAGAGAGTGAGAGACAGGGGGAGAGAGTGAGAGACAGGGGGAGAGAGTGAGAGACAGGGGGAGAGAGTGAGAGACAGGGGAGAGAGCGAGAGACGGGGAGAGAGCGAGAGACAGGGGGAGAGAGTGAGAGCCAGGGGGAGAGAGTGAGAGACAGGGGGAAGAGAGTGAGAGACAGCAGAAGAGAATGAGAGACACGGGGAGAGAGGGGGAGACAGGGGGAGACTGGGAGAGAGAGTGGGAGTCAGGGGGAGAGAGTGGGAGAGAGTGGGAGAGAGTGGGAGAGAGTGGGAGAGAGTGGGAGAGAGTGGGAGAGAGTGGGAGACAGGGGAGAGAGTGAGAGACAGGGGAGAGAGTGAGAGACAGGGGGAGAGAGTGAGAAACAGGGGGAGAGAGAGGGAGACAGGAAGAGATAGTGGGAGACACGGGGAGAGAGGGGGAGACAGGGGGAGAGTGGGAGACAGGGGGAGAGAGTGGGAGAGAGTGGGAGTCAGGGGGAGAGAGTGGGAGACAGAGGGAGAGAGTGGGAGAGAGTGGGAGACAGGGGAGAGAGTGAGAGACAGGGGAGAGAGAGTGAGAAACAGGGGAGAGAGTGAGAGACAGGGGGAGAGAGTGAGAGACCGGGGTAGAGAGTGAGAGACAGGGGGAGAGAGAGGGAGACAGGCGGAGAGAGAGGGAGACAGGCTCGAGAGTGAAGACAGGGGGAGAGAATGAGAGGCAGGGGGAGAGAGAGGGAGACAGGGGAGAGTGTGAGAGACAGGGGGAGAGAGTGAGAGACAGAGGGAGAGAGTGAGAGACAGAGGGAGAGATTGAGAAACAGGGGAGAGAGTGAGCGACAGGAGATAGAGTGAGAGACAGGGGGAGAGAGTGAGAGATAGGGGGAGAGAGTGAGAGATAGGGGGAGAGAGTGAGAGACAGGGGGAGAGAGTGAGAGACAGGGGGAGAGAGTGAGAGCCAGGGGGAGAGCGAGAGAGCCAGGGGGAGAGCGAGAGAGCCAGGGGGAGAGCGAGAGAGAGAGGGGAGAGAGAGAGAGAGAGGGGCAGAGATGGCGGGAGAGTGAGAGAGAGGGGGAGACAGTGAGAGAGAGGGGGAGATAGTGAGTGACAGGGCGAGAGATAGTGAGAGACAGGGGGAGAGAGGGAGAGACAGCGAAAGAAAGTGAGAGACAGGTGGAGAGAGTGAGAGACGGGGGGAGAGTGAGAGACAGGGGGAGAGAGTGAGAGACAGTGGAAAAGAGTGAGAGACAGGGGAAGAGAATGAGAAACAGGGGAAGAGAGTGAGAGACAGGGGGAGAGAGTGAGAGACAGGGGGAGAGAATGAGAGACAGGGGGAGAGAGTGAGAGACAAGGGGAGAGAGTGAGAAACAGGGGAGAAGGTGAGAGACAGGGGAGAGGGTGAGAGACAGGTGGAGAGAATGGGAGACAGAGGGAGAGATGGGAGACAGAGGGGAGAGAATGGGAGACAGGGGGAGAGAGTGGGAGACAGGGGGAGGGAGTGGGATACAGGGAGAGATAGTGGGAGACACGGGGAGAGAATGAGGGACAGGGTGAGAGAGTGAGAGACAGGGGGAGAGAGTGAGAAACAGCGGATAGAGTGAGAGACAGGGGAGAGAGTGAGAGACAGGGGAGAGAGTGAGAGACCGGGGGAGAGGGTGAGAGACAGGGGAGAGGGTGAGAGACAGGGGGAGAGAGAGGGTGAGAGGCAGGGGGAGAGAGAGGGAGAGAGGGAGAGAGGGAGAGAGGGAGAGACAGGGGGAGAAAATGAGAGACAGGGGGAGAGTGGGAGATAGGGGAGAGAGTGAGAGACAGGGGAGAGAGTGAGAGACAGGGGGAGGGAGTGGGAGACAGGGGAGAGAGTGAGAGACAGGGGGAGAGAGTGAGAAACAGGGGAGAGAGTGAGAAACAGGGGAGAGAGTGAGAGACAGGGGGAGAGAGTTAGAGACAGAGGAAGAGAGTGAGAGACAGGGGAAGAGAGTGAGAGACAGGGGAAGAGAGTGAAAGACAGGGGAAGAGAATGAGAGACAAGGGGAGAGAATGGGAGACAGGGGGAAAGAGTGGGAGAAATGGGGAGAGAGTGAAAGACAGGGGGAGAGAGAGGGAGACAGGGGAGAGAGTGAGAGACAGGTGGAGGGAGTGGGAGACAGGAAGAGATAGTGGGAGACACGGGGAGAGAGGGGGAGACAGGGGGAGAGAGTGGGAGAGAGTGGGAGAGAGTGGGAGAGAGTGGGAGAAAGTGGGAGAGAGTGGGAGTCAGGGGGAGAGAGTGGGAGACAGGGGGAGAGAGTGGGAGATAATGGGAGACAGAGGGAGAGATTGAGAAACAGGGGAGAGAATGAGCGACAGGAGAGAGTGTGAGAGACAGGGGGAGAGAGTGAGAGATAGGGGGAGATAGTGAGAGACAGGGGGAGAGAGTGAGAGAGAGGGGGAGAGAGTGAGGGAGAGGGGGAGATAGGGGAATAGATTGGGAGAGAGGGGCAGAGAGGGCGGGAGAGTGAGAGAGAGGGGGAGATAGTGAGAGAGAGGGGGAGATAGTGAGTGACAGGGCGAGAGATAGTGAGAGACAGGGGGAGAGAGAGAGAGACAGCGAAAGAAAGTGAGAGATAGGTGGAGAGAGTGAGTGACGGGGGAGATAGTGAGTGACAGGGCGAGAGATAGTGAGAGACAGGGGGAGAGAGAGAGAGACAGCGAAAGAAAGTGAGAGACAGGTGGAGAGAGTGAGACACGGGTGGAGAGAGTGAGAGACAGCGGGAGAGAGTTAGAGACAGAGGAAGAGAGTGAGAGACAGGGGAGAGAGTGAGAGACAGGGGGAGAGAGTGAGAGACAGGGGAAGAGAGTGAGAGACAGGGGAAGAGAATGAGAGACAGGGGAAGAGAGTGAGAAACAAGGGGAGAGAGTGAGAGACAGGGGGAGAGAGTGAGAAACAAGGGGAAAGAGTGAGAAACAGGGGAGAAGGTGAGAAACAGGGGAGAGAGTGAGAGACAGGGGTGAAGGTGAGAGACAGGGGAGAGGGTGAGAGACAGGTGGAGAGAATGGGAGACGGGGAGAGAATGGGAGACAGGGGGAAAGAGTGGGAGAAAGGGGGAGTGAGTGGGAGACAGGGGAAGTGAGTGCAAGACAGGGGGAGAGAGTGGGAGACAGGATGAGAGAGAGGGAGACAGGATGAGAGAGAGGGAGACAGGGGGAGAGAGAGGGAGACAGGGGGAGAGAGTGGGAGACAGGGGGAGGGAGTGGGAGACAGGGGGAGGGAGTGGGAGACAGGGAGAGATAGTGGGAGACACGGGGAGAGAATGAGGGACAGGGTGAGAGAGTGAGAGACAGGGGGAGAGAGTGAGAAACAGCGGAGAGAGTGAGAGACAGGGGAGAGAGTGAGAGACCTGGGGAGAGGGTGAGAGACAGGGGGAGAGGGTGAGAGACAGGGGGAGAGAGAGGGAGAGAGGAAGAGACAGGGGGAGAGAATGAGAGACAGGGGGAGAGTGGGAGATAGGGGAGAGAGTGAGAGACAGGGGAGAGAATGAGAGACAGGGGAAGAGAGTGAGAAACAAGGGGAGAGAGTGAGGGAGAGGGGGAGAGAGGGGAATAGAGGGGGAGAGAGGGGCAGAGAGGGCGGTAGAGTGAGAGAGAGGGGGAGATAGTGAGTGACAGGGCGAGAGATAGTGAGAGACAGGGGGAGAGAGAGAGAGACAGCGAAAGAAAGTGAGAGACAGGTGGAGAGAGTGAGACACGGGTGGAGAGAGTGAGAGACAGCGGGAGAGAGTTAGAGACAGAGGAAGAGAGTGAGAGACAGGGGGAGAGAGTGAGAGACAGGGGGACAGAGTGAGAGACAGGGGAAGAGAGTGAGAGACAGGGGAAGAGAATGAGAGACAGGGGAAGAGAGTGAGAAACAAGGGGAGAGAGTGAGAGACAGGGGGAGAGAGTGAGAAACAAGGGGAAAGAGTGAGAAACAGGGGAGAAGGTGAGAAACAGGGGAGAGAGTGAGAGACAGGGGAGAGAGTGAGAGACCGGGGTAGAGAGAGAGAGACAGGGGGAGAGAGAGGGAGACAGGGTAGAGAGTGAGACACAGCGGGAGAGAGTGAGAGACAGGGGGAGAGAGTGAGAGACAGGGGGAGAGAGTGAGAAACAGAGGAGAGAGTGAGAGACAGGGGAGAGAGTGAGAGACAGGGGGAGAGATTGAGAGACAGGGGAAGAGAGTGAGAGACAGGGGAAGAGAATGAGAGACAGGGGGAGAGATTGAGAGACAAGGGGAGAGAGTGAGAGACAGGGGGAGAGAGAGAGAGACAGGGGGAGAGAGTGAGAGACAGGGGAAGAGAGTGAGAGACAGGGGAAGAGAATGAGAGACAGGGGGAGAGAGTGAGAGACAAGGGGAGAGAGTGAGAAACAGGGGAGAAGTTGAGAGACAGGGGAGAGGGTGAGAGACAGGTGGAGAGAATGGGAGACGGGGACAGAATGGGAGACAGGGGGAAAGAGTGGGAGAAAGGGGGAGAGAGTGGGAGACAGGGGGAGAGAATGGGAGACAGGATGAGAGAGTGGGAGACAGGGGGAGAGAGTGGGAGACAGGGGGAGAGAGTGGGAGACAGGGGGAGAGAGTGGGAGACAGGGGGAGAGAGTGGGAGACAGGGGGAGAGAGTGGGAGACAGGGGGAGAGAGTGGGAGACAGGGGGAGAGTGTGGGAGACAGGGGGAGAGAGTGGGAGACAGGGGCAGAGAGTGGGAGACAGGGGCAGAGAGTGGGAGACAGGGGCAGAGAGTGGGAGACAGGGGCAGAGAGTGGGAGACAGGGGCAGAGAGTGGGAGACAGGGGCAGAGAGTGGGAGACAGGGGGAGGGAGTGGGATACAGGGAGAGATAGTGGGAGACACGGGAAGAGAATGAGGGACAGGGTGAGAGAGTGAGAGACAGGGGGAGAGAGTGAGAAACAGGGGGAGAGTGGGAGATAGGGGAGAGAGTGAGAGACAGGGGAGAGAGTGAGAGACAGGGGGAGGGAGTGGGAGACAGGAAGAGATAGTGGGAGACACGGGGAGAGTGGGTGACAGGGGGAGAGTGGGTGACAGGGGGAGAGAGTGTGGTAGAGAGTGGGAGCCAGGGGGAGAGAGTGAGAAACAGGGGAGAGAGTGAGAAACAGGGGAGAGAGTGAGAGACAGGGGGAGAGAGTTAGAGACAGAGGAAGAGAGTGAGAGACAGGGGGAGAGAGTGAGAGACATGGGAGAGAGTGAGAGACAGGGGAGAGAATGAGAGACAGGAGGAGAGAGTGAGAGACAGGGGGACAGAGTGAGAGACAGGGGAAGAGAGTGAGAGACAGGGGAAGAGAGTGAAGGACAGGGGAAGAGAATGAGAGACAGGGGAAGAGAATGAGAGACAAGGGGAGAGAATGGGAGACAGGGGGAAAGAGTGGGAGAAATGGGGAGAGAGTGAGAGACAGGTGGAGGGAGTGGGAGACAGGAAGAGATAGTGGGAGACACGGGGAGAGAGGGGGAGACAGGGGGAGAGAGTGGGAGAGAGTGGGAGAGAGTGGGAGAGAGTGGGAGAGAGTGGGAGAGAGTGGGAGTCAGGGGGAGAGAGTGGGAGACAGGGGGAGAGAGTGGGAGAGAATGGGAGACAGAGGGAGAGATTGAGCGACAGGGGAGAGTGTGAGAGACAGGGGGAGAGAGTGAGAGATAGAGGGAGAGAGTGAGAGACAGGGGGAGAGAGTAAGAGACAGGGGGAGAGAGTGAGAGAGACAGCGAAAGAAAGTGAGAGATAGGTGGAGAGAGTGAGAGACGGGGGAGAGAGTGAGAGTCGGGGGGAGAGAGTGAGAGTCAGTGGAAGAGAGTGAGAGATAGTGGAAGAGAGTGAGAGACAGGGGTGAGAGCGAGAGACAGGGGGAGAGAGCGAGAGACAGGGGGAGAGAGCGAGAGACAGGGGGAGAGAGCGAGAGACAGGGGGAGAGAGCGAGAGACAGGGGGAGAGAGCGAGAGACAGGGGGAGAGAGTGAGAGACGGGGGAGTGAGTGAGAGACAGGGGGAGAGAGTGAGAGACAGGGGGAGAGAGTGAGAGAGACAGCGAAAGAAAGTGAGAGATAGGTGGAGAGAGTGAGAGACGGGGGAGAGAGTGAGAGTCGGGGGGAGAGAGTGAGAGTCAGTGGAAGAGAGTGAGAGATAGTGGAAGAGAGTGAGAGACAGGGGTGACAGCGAGAGACAGGGGGAGAGAGCGAGAGACAGGGGGAGAGAGCGAGAGACAGGGGGAGAGAGCGAGAGACAGGGGGAGAGAGCGAGAGACAGGGGGAGAGAGCGAGAGACAGGGGGAGAGAGCGAGAGACAGGGGGAGAGAGTGAGAGACGGGGGAGTGAGTGAGAGACAGGGGGAGAGAGTGAGAGACAGGGGGAGAGAGTGAGAGAGACAGCGAAAGAAAGTGAGAGATAGGTGGAGAGAGTGAGAGACGGGGGAGAGAGTGAGAGTCGGGGGGAGAGAGTGAGAGTCAGTGGAAGAGAGTGAGAGACAGGGGGAGAGAGTGAGAGACAGGGGGACAGAGTGAGAGACAGGGGAAGAGAGTGAGAGACAGGGGAAGAGAATGAGAGACAGGGGAAGAGAGTGAGAAACAAGGGGAGAGAGTGAGAGACAGGGGGAGAGAGAGAGAGACAGCGAAAGAAAGTGAGAGACAGGTGGAGAGAGTGAGACACGGGTGGAGAGAGTGAGAGACAGCGGGAGAGAGTTAGAGACAGAGGAAGAGAGTGAGAGACAGGGGGAGAGAGTGAGAGACAGGGGGACAGAGTGAGAGACAGGGGAAGAGAGTGAGAGACAGGGGAAGAGAATGAGAGACAGGGGAAGAGAGTGAGAAACAAGGGGAGAGAGTGAGAGACAGGGGGAGAGAGTGAGAAACAAGGGGAAAGAGTGAGAAACAGGGGAGAAGGTGAGAAACAGGGGAGAGAGTGAGAGACAGGGGAGAGAGTGAGAGACCGGGGTAGAGAGAGAGAGACAGGGGGAGAGAGAGGGAGACAGGGTAGAGAGTGAGACACAGCGGGAGAGAGTGAGAGACAGGGGGAGAGAGTGAGAGACAGGGGGAGAGAGTGAGAAACAGAGGAGAGAGTGAGAGACAGGGGAGAGAGTGAGAGACAGGGGGAGAGATTGAGAGACAGGGGAAGAGAGTGAGAGACAGGGGAAGAGAATGAGAGACAGGGGGAGAGATTGAGAGACAAGGGGAGAGAGTGAGAGACAGGGGGAGAGAGAGAGAGACAGGGGGAGAGAGTGAGAGACAGGGGAAGAGAGTGAGAGACAGGGGAAGAGAATGAGAGACAGGGGGAGAGAGTGAGAGACAAGGGGAGAGAGTGAGAAACAGGGGAGAAGTTGAGAGACAGGGGAGAGGGTGAGAGACAGGTGGAGAGAATGGGAGACGGGGACAGAATGGGAGACAGGGGGAAAGAGTGGGAGAAAGGGGGAGAGAGTGGGAGACAGGGGGAGAGAATGGGAGACAGGATGAGAGAGTGGGAGACAGGGGGAGAGAGTGGGAGACAGGGGGAGAGAGTGGGAGACAGGGGGAGAGAGTGGGAGACAGGGGGAGAGAGTGGGAGACAGGGGGAGAGAGTGGGAGACAGGGGGAGAGAGTGGGAGACAGGGGGAGAGTGTGGGAGACAGGGGGAGAGAGTGGGAGACAGGGGGAGAGAGTGGGAGACAGGGGCAGAGAGTGGGAGACAGGGGCAGAGAGTGGGAGACAGGGGCAGAGAGTGGGAGACAGGGGCAGAGAGTGGGAGACAGGGGCAGAGAGTGGGAGACAGGGGCAGAGAGTGGGAGACAGGGGGAGGGAGTGGGATACAGGGAGAGATAGTGGGAGACACGGGAAGAGAATGAGGGACAGGGTGAGAGAGTGAGAGACAGGGGGAGAGAGTGAGAAACAGGGGGAGAGTGGGAGATAGGGGAGAGAGTGAGAGACAGGGGAGAGAGTGAGAGACAGGGGGAGGGAGTGGGAGACAGGAAGAGATAGTGGGAGACACGGGGAGAGTGGGTGACAGGGGGAGAGTGGGTGACAGGGGGAGAGAGTGTGGTAGAGAGTGGGAGCCAGGGGGAGAGAGTGAGAAACAGGGGAGAGAGTGAGAAACAGGGGAGAGAGTGAGAGACAGGGGGAGAGAGTTAGAGACAGAGGAAGAGAGTGAGAGACAGGGGGAGAGAGTGAGAGACATGGGAGAGAGTGAGAGACAGGGGAGAGAATGAGAGACAGGAGGAGAGAGTGAGAGACAGGGGGACAGAGTGAGAGACAGGGGAAGAGAGTGAGAGACAGGGGAAGAGAGTGAAGGACAGGGGAAGAGAATGAGAGACAGGGGAAGAGAATGAGAGACAAGGGGAGAGAATGGGAGACAGGGGGAAAGAGTGGGAGAAATGGGGAGAGAGTGAGAGACAGGTGGAGGGAGTGGGAGACAGGAAGAGATAGTGGGAGACACGGGGAGAGAGGGGGAGACAGGGGGAGAGAGTGGGAGAGAGTGGGAGAGAGTGGGAGAGAGTGGGAGAGAGTGGGAGAGAGTGGGAGTCAGGGGGAGAGAGTGGGAGACAGGGGGAGAGAGTGGGAGAGAATGGGAGACAGAGGGAGAGATTGAGCGACAGGGGAGAGTGTGAGAGACAGGGGGAGAGAGTGAGAGATAGAGGGAGAGAGTGAGAGACAGGGGGAGAGAGTAAGAGACAGGGGGAGAGAGTGAGAGAGACAGCGAAAGAAAGTGAGAGATAGGTGGAGAGAGTGAGAGACGGGGGAGAGAGTGAGAGTCGGGGGGAGAGAGTGAGAGTCAGTGGAAGAGAGTGAGAGATAGTGGAAGAGAGTGAGAGACAGGGGTGAGAGCGAGAGACAGGGGGAGAGAGCGAGAGACAGGGGGAGAGAGCGAGAGACAGGGGGAGAGAGCGAGAGACAGGGGGAGAGAGCGAGAGACAGGGGGAGAGAGCGAGAGACAGGGGGAGAGAGTGAGAGACGGGGGAGTGAGTGAGAGACAGGGGGAGAGAGTGAGAGACAGGGGGAGAGAGTGAGAGAGACAGCGAAAGAAAGTGAGAGATAGGTGGAGAGAGTGAGAGACGGGGGAGAGAGTGAGAGTCGGGGGGAGAGAGTGAGAGTCAGTGGAAGAGAGTGAGAGATAGTGGAAGAGAGTGAGAGACAGGGGTGACAGCGAGAGACAGGGGGAGAGAGCGAGAGACAGGGGGAGAGAGCGAGAGACAGGGGGAGAGAGCGAGAGACAGGGGGAGAGAGCGAGAGACAGGGGGAGAGAGCGAGAGACAGGGGGAGAGAGCGAGAGACAGGGGGAGAGAGTGAGAGACGGGGGAGTGAGTGAGAGACAGGGGGAGAGAGTGAGAGACAGGGGGAGAGAGTGAGAGAGACAGCGAAAGAAAGTGAGAGATAGGTGGAGAGAGTGAGAGACGGGGGAGAGAGTGAGAGTCGGGGGGAGAGAGTGAGAGTCAGTGGAAGAGAGTGAGAGATAGTGGAAGAGAGTGAGAGACAGGGGTGAGAGCGAGAGACAGGGGGAGAGAGCGAGAGACAGGGGGAGAGAGCGAGAGACAGGGGGAAGAGAGCGAGAGACAGGGGGAGAGAGCGAGAGACAGGGGGAGAGAGCGAGAGACAGGGGGAGAGAGCGAGAGACAGGGGGAGAGAGTGAGAGACGGGGGAGTGAGTGAGAGACAGGGGGAGAGAGTGAGAGACAGGGGGAGAGAGTGAGAGACAGGGGGAGAGAGTGAGAGACGGGGGAGTGAGTGAGAGACAGGGGGAGAGAGTGAGAGACAGGGGGAGAGAGTGAGAGACAGGGGGAGAGAATGAGAGACAGGGGGAGAGAGTGAGAGACAAGGGGAGAGAGTGAGAAACAGGGGTGAAGGTGAGAGACAGGGGAGAGGGTGAGAGAAAGGTGGAGAGAATGGGAGACGGGGAGAGAATGGGAGACAGGGGGAAAGAGTGGGAGAAAGGGGGAGTGAGTGGGAGACAGGGGGAGTGAGTGCAAGACAGGGGGAGAGAGTGGGAGACAGGGGGAGAGAATGGGAGACAGGATGAGAGAGTGGGAGACAGGATGAGAGAGTGGGAGACAGGGGGAGAGAGTGGGAGACAGGGGGAGAGAGTGAGAGACAGGGGGAGAGAGTGAGAGACAGGGGGAGAGAATGAGAGACAGGGGGAGAGAGTGAGAGACAAGGGGAGAGAGTGAGAAACAGGGGTGAAGGTGAGAGACAGGGGAGAGGGTGAGAGAAAGGTGGAGAGAATGGGAGACGGGGAGAGAATGGGAGACAGGGGGAAAGAGTGGGAGAAAGGGGGAGTGAGTGGGAGACAGGGGGAGTGAGTGCAAGACAGGGGGAGAGAGTGGGAGACAGGGGGAGAGAATGGGAGACAGGATGAGAGAGTGGGAGACAGGATGAGAGAGTGGGAGACAGGGGGAGAGAGTGGGAGACAGGGGGAGAGAGTGGGAGACAGGGGGAGAGAGTGGGAGACAGGGGGAGAGAGTGGGAGACAGGGGGAGAGAGTGGGAGACAGGGGGAGAGAGTGGGAGACAGGGGGAGAGAGTGGGAGACAGGGGGAGAGAGTGGGAGACAGGGGGAGAGAGTGGGAGACAGGGCGAGGGAGTGGGAGACAGGGGGAGGGAGTGGGATACAGGGAGAGATAGTGGGAGACACGGGGAGAGAATGAGGGACAGGGTGAGAGAGTGAGAGACAGGGGGAGAGAGTGAGAAACAGCGGAGAGAGTGAGAGACAGGGGAGAGAGTGAAAGACCTGGGGAGAGGGTGAGAGACAGGGGGAGAGGGTGAGAGACAGGGGGAGAGAGAGGGAGAGAGGGAGAGACAGGGGGAGAGAATGAGAGACAGGGGGAGAGTGGGAGATAGGGGAGAGAGTGAGAGACAGGGGAGGGAGTGGGAGACAGGAAGAGATAGTGGGAGACACGGGGAGAGTGGGAGACAGGGGGAGAGAGTGGGAGAGAGTGGGAGAGAGTGGGAGAGAGTGGGAGAGAGTGGGAGAGAGTGGGAGAGAGTGGGAGAGAGTGGGAGAGAGTGGGAGAGAGTGGGAGAGAGTGGGAGAGAGTGGGAGAGAGTGGGAGACAGGGGAGAGAGTGAGAAACAGGGGAGAGAGTGAGAAACAGGGGAGAGAGTGAGAGACAGCGAAAGAAAGTGAGAGACGGGTGGAGAGAGTGAGACACGGGTGGAGAGAGTGAGAGACAGGGGGAGAGAGTGAGAGACAGGGGGAGAGAGTGAGAGACAGGGGAGAGAGTGAGAGACAGGAGGAGAGAGTGAGAGACAGGGGAAGAGAGTGAGAGACAGGGAAGAGAATGAGAGACAGGTGGAGAGAGTGAGAGACAAGGGGAGAGAGTGAGAGACAGGGGGAGAGAGTGAGAGATAGGGGGAGAGAGTGAGAGATAGGGGGAGAGAGTGAGAGACAGGGGGAGAGAGTAAGAGACAGGGGGAGAGAGTGAGAGAGAGGGGGAGAGAGTGAGGGAGAGGGGGAGAGAGGGGAATAGAGGGGGAGAGAGGAGCAGAGAGGGCGGGAGAGTGAGAGAGAGGGGGAGATAGTGAGTGACAGGACGAGAGATAGTGAGAGACAGGGGGAGAGAGAGAGAGACAGCGAAAGAAATTGAGAGACAGGTGGAGAGAGTGAGACACGGGTGGAGAGAGTTAGAGACAGCGGGAGAGAGTTAGAGACAGAGGAAGAGAGTGAGAGACAGGGGGAGAGAGTGAGAGACAGGGGGAGAGAGTGAGAGACAGGGGGACAGAGTGAGAGACAGGGGGACAGAGTGAGAGACAGGGGAAGAGAGTGAGAGACAGGGGAAGAGAATGAGAGACAGGGGAAGAGAGTGAGAAACAAGGGGAGAGAGTGAGAGACAGGGGGAGAGAGTGAGAAACAAGGGGAAAGAGTGAGAAACAGGGGAGAAGGTGAGAAACAGGGGAGAGAGTGAGAGACAGGGGAGAGAGTGAGAGACCGGGGTAGAGAGTGAGAGACAGGGGGAGAGAGAGGGAGACAGGGTAGAGAGTGAGACACAGCGGGAGAGAGTGAGAGACAGGGGGAGAGAGTGAGAAACAGAGGAGAGAGTGAGAGACAGGGGGAGAGATTGAGAGACAGGGGAAGAGAGTGAGAGACAGGGGAAGAGAATGAGAGACAGGGGGAGAGAGTGAGAGACAAGGGGAGAGAGTGAGAGACAGGTGGAGAGAATGGGAGACGGGGACAGAATGGGAGACAGGGGGAAAGAGTGGGAGAAAGGGGGAGAGAGTGGGAGACAGGGGGAGAGAATGGGAGACAGGATGAGAGAGTGGGAGACAGGGGGAGAGAGTGGGAGACAGGGGGAGAGAGTGGGAGACAGGGGGAGAGAGTGGGAGACAGGGGGAGAGAGTGGGAGACAGGGGCAGAGAGTGGGAGACAGGGGCAGAGAGTGGGAGACAGGGGCAGAGAGTGGGAGACAGGGGCAGAGAGTGGGAGACAGGGGGAGGGAGTGGGATACAGGGAGAGATAGTGGGAGACATGGGGAGAGAATGAGGGACAGGGTGAGAGAGTGAGAGACAGGGGGAGAGAGTGAGAAACAGCGGAGAGAGTGAGAGACAGGGGAGAGAGTGGGAGACAGGGGGAGAGATTGAGAAACAGGGGAGAGAGTGAGCGACAGGGGGAGAGAGTGAGAGACAGGGGGAGAGAGTGAGAGACAGGGGGAGAGAGTGAGAGCCATGGGGAGAGAGAGAGGGGGAGAGAGGGGAATAGAGGGGGAGATAGTGAGTGACAGGGCGAGAGATAGTGAGAGACAGGGGGAGAGAGGGAGAGACAGCGAAAGAAAGTGAGTGACGGGTGGAGAGAGTGAGACACGGATGGAGAGAGTGAGAGACAGGGGGAGAGAGTGAGAGACAGGAGGAGAGAGTGAGAGACAGGGGGACAGAGTGAGAGACAGGGGAAGAGAGTGAGAGACAGGGGAAGAGAATGAGAGACAGGTGGAGAGAGTGAGAGACAAGGGGAGAGAGTGAGAGACAGGGGGAGAGAGTGAGAAACAAGGGGAAAGAGTGAGAAACAGGGGAGAAGGTGAGAAACAGGGGAGAGAGTGATAGACAGGGGAGAGAGTGAGAGACCGGGGTAGAGAGTGAGAGACAGGGGGAGAGAGAGGGAGACAGGGGGAGAGAGAGGGAGACAGGGGGAGAGAGAGGGAGACAGGGTAGAGAGTGAGAGACAGCGGGAGAGAGTGAGAGACAGCGGGAGAGAGTGAGAGACAGGGGGAGAGAGTGAGAGACAGGGGGAGAGAGTGAGAGACAGGGGGAGACATTGAGAAACAGGGGAGAGAGTGAGCGACAGGGGAGAGAGTGAGAGACAGGGGGAGAGAGTGAGAGTTAGGGGGAGAGAGTGAGAGACAGGGAGTGAGAGTGAGAGACAGGGGGAGAGAGTGAGAGACAGGGGGAGAGAGTGAGAGCCAGTGGGAGAGCGAG
This sequence comes from Pristiophorus japonicus, assembly GCF_044704955.1. Lineage (NCBI taxonomy): Eukaryota > Metazoa > Chordata > Chondrichthyes > Pristiophoridae > Pristiophorus > Pristiophorus japonicus. The sequence continues at coordinate 50,990 of NW_027250897.1, read as the reverse complement.
AGAGAGAGGGGGAGAGAGGGGAATAGAGGGGGAGATAGTGAGAGACAGGGGGAGAGAGAGAGAGACAGGGGGAGAGAGAGGGAGTCAGGGGAGAGAATGGGAGACAGGGGGAAAGAGTGGGAGAAATGGGGAGAGAGTGAGAGAACTGGGGAGAGAGTGAGAGACAGGGGGAGAGAGAGGGAGACAGGGGGAGAGAGTGAGAGACAGGGGGGAGGAGTGGGAGACAGGAAGAGATAGTGGGAGACACGGGGAGAGAGGGGGAGACGGGGAGAGAGTGGGAGAGAGTGGGAGAGAGTGGGAGTCATGGGGAGAGAGTGGGAGATCGTGGGCGAGAGGGGCAGAGAGGGAGAGACAGGGGGAGACAGGGGGAGAGAGGGGGAGAGAGGGGGAGAGAGGGGCAGAGAGGGAGAGACAGGGGGAGACAGGGGGAGAGAGGGGGAGAGAGGGGGAGAGAGGGGGAGAGAGGGGGAGAGAGGGGGAGAGAGGGGGAGACAGGGGGAGACAGGGGGAGACAGGGGGAGACAGGGGGAGACAGGGGGAGACAGGGGGAGACAGGGGGAGACAGGGGGAGACAGGGGGAGACAGGGGGAGACAGGGGGAGAGAGTGGGAGACAGGGGGAGAGAGTGAGAGACGGGGGGAGAGAGTGAGAGACGGGGGGAGAGAGTGAGAGACGGGGGGGCGAGCTTGAGAGACCGGGGGGAGAGAGCGAGAGACGGGGGGAGAGAGTGAGAGAAGGGGGAGAGAGTGAGAGAAGGGGGAGAGAGTGAGAGAAGGGGGAGTGAGTGAGAGACGGGGCAGTGAGTGAGAGACGGGGGGAGATGGGGAAGAGAGTGAGTGATCGGGGGAGACAGTGAGAGAGAGAGGGAGAGAGTGAGAGAGAGGGGGAGAGAGTGAGAGAGAGGGGGAGAGAGTGATAGACAGGGGCAAGAGAGTGAGAGACAGGGGGAGCGAGTGAGAGACAGGGGGAGAGAGTGAGAGACAGGGGAGAGAGTGAGAATCAGGGGGAGAGAGTGGCAGACAGGGGGAGAGAGTGGCAGACAGGGGGAGAGAGTGGCAGACAGGGGGAGAGAGTGGCAGACAGGGGGAGCGAGTGGCAGACAGGGGGAGAGAGTGGCAGACAGGGGGAGAGAGTGGCAGACAGGGGGAGAGAGTGGCAGACAGGGGGAGAGAGTGGGAGACAGGGGGAGAGAGTGGGAGACAGGGGGAGAGAGTGGGAGACAGGGGGAGAGAGTGGGAGACAGGGGAGAGAGTGGGAGACAGGGGAGAGAGTGGGAGACAGGGGGAGAGAGTGGGAGACAGAGGGAGAGAGTAGGAGACGGCGGGGAGAGTGAGAGACAGGGGGAGAGAGTGAGAGACAAAGGGAGAGAGTGAGAGACAGGGGGGGGAGAGATGGAGAGACATGGGGGAGAGAGTGAGAGACATGGGGAGAGAGAGAGAGACGGGGAGAGAGTGAGAGACAGGGGGAGAGACTGAGAGACAGGGGGAGAGAGTGGGAAAGTGTGGGAGACAGGGGGAGAGAGTGGGGATATAGTGGGTGACAGGGGGAGAGAGTGGCAGACAGGGGGAGAGAGTGGGAGACGGGGGAGAGAGTGGGAGGCAGGGGGTGAGAGTGGGAGACAGGGGGAGAGGGTGGGAGACAGGGGGGGAGAGTGAGAGACAGGGGGAGAGAGTGAGAGACAGGGGGAGAGAGTGAGAGAGAGGGGGAGAGAGTGAGAGACAGGGGGAGAGAGTGAGAATCAGGGGGAGAGAATGGGAGACAGGGGGAGAGAGTGAGAGACAGGGGGAGAGAGTGGGAGACAGGGGGAGAGAGTGGGAGACAGGCGGGGAGAGTGGGAGACAGGGGGAGAGAGTGGGAGACAGGCGGGGAGAGTGGGAGATAGTGGGCGAGAGGGGCAGAGAGGGGGAGAGAGGGGGAAAGAGGGGGAAAGAGGGGGAAAGAGGGAGAGAGAGGGGGAGAGAGTGGGTAACAGGGGGAGAGAATGGGAGACAGGGGGAGAGAGTGAGAGACAGGGGGAGAGAGTGGGAGACAGGGGGAGAGAGTGGGAGACAGGCGGGGAGAGTGGGAGATAGTGGGCGAGAGGGGCAGAGAGGGGGAGAGAGGGGGAAAGAGGGGGAAAGAGGGAGAGAGAGGGGGAGAGAGGGGGAGAGAGGGGGAGAGAGGGGGAGAGAGTGGGAGACAGGAGTAGAGAGTGGGAGACAGTGGGAGAGAGTGGGAGACAGGGGGAGAGAATGGGAGACAGGGGGAGAGAGTGGGAGACAGGGGGAGAGAGTGGGAGACAGGGGGAGAGAGTGGGAGACAGGGGAGAGAGTGGGAGACAGGGGAGAGAGTGGGAGACAGGGGAGAGAGTGGGAGACAGGGGAGAGAGTGGGAGACAGGGGAGAGAGTGGGAGACAGGGGGGGGAAGAGTGGGAGACAGGGGGAGAGAGTGAGAGACAGGGGGAGAGAGTGAGAGACAAAGGGAGAGAGTGAGAGACAGGGGGGGAGAGAGTGAGAGACATGGGGGAGAGAGTGAGAGACATGGGGGAGAGAGTGAGAGACATGGGGGAGAGAGTGAGAGACATGGGGGAGAGAGTGAGAGACATGGGGGAGAGAGAGAGAGACGGGGAGAGAGTGAGAGACAGGGGGAGAGACTGAGAGACAGGGGGAGAGAGTGGGAAAGAGTGGGAGACAGGGGGAGAGAGTGGGGATATAGTGGGTGACAGGGGGAGAGAGTGGCAGACAGGGGGAGAGAGTGGGAGACAGGGGGAGAGAGTGGGAGGCAGGGGGAGAGAGTGGGAGGCAGGGGGAGAGAGTGGGAGGCAGGGGGAGAGAGTGAGAGACAGGGGGAGAGAGTGAGAGAGAGGGGGAGAGAGTGAGAGTCAGGGAAGAGAGTGGGAGATAGGGGGAGAGAGTGGGTAACAGGGGGAGAGAGTGGGAGACAGTGGGAGAGAGTGGGAGACAGGGGGAGAGAGTGGGAGACAGGCGGGGAGAGTGGGAGATAGTGGGCGAGAGGGGCAGAGAGGGGGAGAGAGGGGGAGAGAGGGGGAAAGAGGGGGAAAGAGGGAGAGAGAGTGGGAGAGAGTGGGAGACAGGGGGAGAGAGTGAGAGACGGAGGGAGAGAGTGAGAGACGGGGGGGAGAGAGTGAGAGACGGGGGGGAGAGAGTGAGAGACGGGGGGGCGAGCGTGAGAGACCAGGGGGAGAGAGTGAGAGGCCGGGGGGAGAGAATGAGAGATGGGGGGGAGAGAGTGGGAGACAGAGGGAGAGAGTGGGAGACAGGGGGAGAGTGGGAGACAGGGGGAGAGAGCGGGAGACAGGGGGAGAGAGCGGGAGACAGGGGGAGAGAGCGGGAGACAGGGGGAGAGAGCGGGAGACAGGGGGAGAGAGCGGGAGACAGGGGGAGAGAGCGGGAGACAGGGGGAGAGAGCGGGAGACAGGGGGAGAGAGCTGGAGACAGGGGGAGAGAGTGAGAGACCGGGGGGAGAGAATGAGAGATGGGGGGAGAGAGTGAGAGAAGGGGCAGAGAGTGAGAGACGGGGGAGTGAGTGGGAGACGGGGGAGTGAGTGGGAGACGGGGGAGTGAGTGAGAGACAGGGGGAGATGGGGAAGAGAGTGAGTGATCGGGGGAGACAGTGAGAGACAGGGGGAGACAGGGGAGAGAGTGAGATACTCGGGGAGACAGGGGGAGAGAGTGAGAGAGAGGGGGAGAGAGTGAGAGAGAGGGGGAGAGTGAGAGAGACTGAGAGTGAGAGAGAGAGGGGGAGAGACAAGCGGAGAGACAGGGGGAGAGACAGGGGGAGAGACAGGGGGAGAGACAGGGGGAGAGACAGGGGGAGAGCGCGAGAGACAGGGGGAGACAGCGAGAGACAGGGGGAGACAGCGAGAGACAGCGAGAGGCAGCGGACAGAGGGTTAGACAGTGGGTGAGAGGGGGAGAGAATGAGAGACAGTGGAGAGAGTAAGAGACAGTGGGAGTGAGTGAGACAGTGGGAGAGAGTGGAGAGAGGGGTAGACAGTGGCTGAGATGGGGAGACAGTGGGAGAGAGTGAGAGACAGAGGGAGATAGTGGGAGACAGTGGGAGAGAGAGAGAGAGACGGGAGAGAGAGACAGAGAGAGAGTGAGAGAGACAGGGGAGAGAGTGGGAGACAGGGGGAGAGAGTGGGAGACAGGGGGAGAGAGTGGGAGACAGGGGGAGAGAGTGGGAGACAGGGGGAGAGAGTGGGAGACAGTGGGAGAGAGTGGGAGACAGAGGGAGAGAGTGGGAGACAGGGGGAGAGTGGGAGACAGGGGGAGAGCGGGAGACAGGGGGAGAGAGCGGGAGACAGGGGTGGAGAGCGGGAGACAGGGGGAGAGAGTGGGAGACAGGGGGAGAGAGTGGGAGACAGGGGGAGAGAGTGGGAGACAGGGGGAGAGAGTGGGAGACAGGGGGAGAGAGTGCGAGACAGTGGGAGAGAGTGGGAGACAGGGGGAGAGAGTGGGAGACAGGCGGAGAGAGTTTGTGATCGTGGGAGAGAGTGGGAGACAGGGGGAGAGAGAGGGAAACAGGGGGAGAGAGGGGGAGAGAGTGGGAGACGGGGTGAGAGAGTGAGAGACTGGGGGGAGAGAGTGAGAGACGGGGGGAGAGAGTGAGAGACGGGGGGAGAGAGTGAGAGAGATGGGGTAGAGAGGGGGAGAGTGAGAGAGACTGAGAGTGAGAGAGAGAGGGGGAGAGACAAGGGGAGAGACAAGGGGAGAGACAAGGGGAGAGACAGGGGGAGAGAAAGGGGGAGAGAAAGGGGGAGAGCGCAAGAGACTGGGGGAGACAGCGAGAGACAGTGGGTGAGAGGGGGAGAGAATGAGAGACAGTGGGAGAGAGTGAGAGACAGTGGGAGAGAGTGAGAGACGGTGGGAGAGAGTGGAGAGAGGGGTAGACAATGGGTGAGAGTGGGAGACAGTGGGAGAGAGTGAGACAGTGGGAGACAGAGAGAGAGAGAGGGGGAGAGAGTGAGAGACAGAGGGAGAGAGAGAGAGAGACGGGAGAGAGTGAGAGACGGGGAGAGAGACAGAGGGAGAGTGTGAGAGACAGGGGAGACAGTGTGAGACGAGGGGAGAGAGTGTGAGACAGGGGGAGAGAGTGAGAGACAGGGTGAGAGAGTGAGACGGGAGAGAGAGTGAGAGACGGGGAGAGAGACAGAGGGAGAGTGTGAGAGACAGGGGAGACAGTGTGAGACGGGGGGAGAGAGTGTGAGACAGGGGGAGAAAGTGAGAGACAGGGGGAGAGAGTGAGAGACAGGGAGAGAGTGTGAAAAACTGTGGGAAGAGAGTGGGAGACTGGGGGAGACAGGGGAGCGAGTGAGAGACGGGGAGAGAGTGAGAGACAGGGGGAGAGTGTGAGAGACAGGGGGAGAGTGTGAGAGACAGGGGGAGAGTGTGAGAGACAGGAGGAGAGAGTGAGAGACAGGGGGAGAGTGTGAGAGACAGGAGGAGTGAGTGACAGGCAGGGGGAGAGAGTGACAGGCGGGGGGGAGAGTGAGAGACAGGGGGAGGAGAGTGAGAGACAGAAGGAGAGAGTGAGAGACATCGGGAGAAAGTGAGAGACGGGGAGAGAGAGAGAGACAGAGATAGTGAGAAACTGGGGGAGAGAGTGGGAGACTGGGGGAGATAGGGGAGAGAGTGAGAAACAGGGGAGAGTGTGAGAGGCAGGAGGAGAGAGTGAGAGGCAGATGGAGAGAGCAAAAGGCAGAGCGTGACAGGGGAGAGAGGGGGAGACAGAGGGAGGACAGAGGGAGAGAGTGAGAGATGGAGGGAGATAGTGAGAGACAGGGGGCGAGAGTGAGTGACAGTGAGAGACAGAGGGAGAGGTGAGGGTCACTCTTAGATTATTTAATTCTTGCCTCCATTCCCTCAGACCACCACCTGGGGTTTTCAGCCTCCTGGGGCAATCAGTTCATCAGCACTGTTTCATAACGTGGGGGCCGATTGTGAGAGTAAGATACATACTGAGTGCATCCCTCTCCCCCGTCCCCGTCTGCTGACACCTGCACGTGGGGAATATGCTGTGAAATGGGGAAGGGTTTGGACAGCGGGATAGACGGATTATGTCGAGCAGTCGAGGTGGGCATCGCTGAGAGCCCGACCGGGCCCTTCCCAACAGGAGAGTGTCGGGGCGCAGCACGATACACTGGGCCGCGGAGGAGGGGTTTCTCCGCAGGTTAACGGGGAGGGTCCGAGCTGAACACTGAGCAGCAATGGAAGGGTCCTGCCTGGACCCCGGGGCCGGGAGGCGCACATGAGCCGGAATTCTCGGCCTCAGTCTCTAGGGCCGCACTGATCTGCCTTTTCCTGTCTTGCCTTCTCCTTCCAGCCATCCCATACCAGGAGCTCCCGCACACTCCCAGGCTGCCCAACGCTGGCACCAGCACCGTCACCTTCAGTGTCCTTCTCGGCATCCTCGGACTCTCGCTACCGCTGTGCCTGCTGGCAGCTTGTTACTGGAGGCGCAAACGGTGAGTGACCGCCCCGACCTGGGGCATCAGGGAATTGAGCATCAGGGGCCCAGGGCATCGGAGATTGGGGGATCGGGCATCGGCTGTGGTTGGACGTCTACGGTCTGTCGCAAGTTGTTGTTGTACAAACGAGGACCTGAGGGAGTGCAGCGAAGGTTCACCAGACTGATTCCCGGGACGGCAGGACTGACCGATCAAGAAAGACTGAATCAACTGGGCTTGTATTCACTGGAGTTCAGAAGAATGAGAGGGGATCCCATAGAAACGTTTAAAATTCTGACGGGTTTAGACAGGTTAGATGCAGGAAGAATGTTCCCAATGTTGGGGAAGTCCAGAACCAGGGGACACAGTCTAAGGATAAGGGGGAAGCCATTTAGGACCGAGATGAGGAGAAACTTCTTCACCCAGAGAATGGTGTACCTGTGGAATTCTCTACCACAGAAAGTTGTTGAGGCCAATTCACTAAATATATTCAAAAAGGATTTAGATGTACTAGGGGGAATCAAGGGGTATGGCGAGAAAGCAGGAATGGGGTACTGAAGATGCATGTTCAGCCATGAACTCATTGAATGGCGGTCTCGAAGGGCCTAATGTCCTACTCCTGCACCTATTTTCTATGTTTCTATGAGGGGGAAGTTCCCGGAGGTGTTCGGGGGGCGGGATTCCCGCGGGGGGGGGGCGGTGTTAGGGGGTTCCCGGTGGGGGAAGGTCGTTCTTGCGGGGGTTGTTCCTGTTGGGGGGGTTCCGGGGGGGATTTGGGGGGGGGGCCCCGGTGTGGGTGGGGGGGCTTTCTGGGGGAGAGGTGGTTCCTCGTGGGTTGTTCAGTGGAGGAAGGTGTTGGGGGGTTCCCTGGGGGGGGCGGGGGTTTGGGGGGGAGGGGTGTGTTGGGTGGTTCCCGGTGGGGGGAGGGAGGTGCTTCCTGGGATGGTTGTTCCGGGTGTTGGGGGGGTTCCGGGGGGGTGGGGTTGTTGGGGGGGGTTCCCGGGGGGGGGGTGTTTGGGGGGTGAGGGTGTTGGGGGGGTTCCCGGTGGGGGGTGGGCGTTTCCGGGGAGGGGGGGTCCGGAGGCACGGTGCATTAACCAATCTCTGCCAGTCTGACAGTGGCGGAGCTGCACTTAACCAGTTGTTATTGGCTAGAGAGGAGAATGAAACAGCCAATCCTGATCACTAGCGGAGATCCCTGCTGGACCCTCCCTGTGTGGACAGTGCTGGGTGAGGTCCCGTTCTGGTAAATGGGTTAATGGTGTACTGACACTCACCCATGATCCATGGCCATTGTGCCAGGTCACTGCCCCTGAAACACACCACGGCACGGATGGTATTTTCAGGATGGGAGAGGAGGGGGATTGTCGATACAGCGCTGGTCTGTATGTCGGGAGGCAGTTAGAGAGCTGCTCACTCTGAGCACGCTTGGTTGACAAGCTTGGCGTGAGCCCCGATGTTCAGCTTTCTGTACGTTCCGCTTCCTTCGTGGATTGTGAGGAATTGTTTGTGTTTACAGGACAGACCAGAGGTCGCTGGTGTGGAGGTCGTTGGCACTCGGTTACCTGAACCCAGTCGAGCTGTGGGCAGTCAGTGCCATACCCGGGGAGGGCACTGCTCACCCCAGAGCAGCGGGCAGCGAAGGTACCGCCCCTCCTCACTGACACTGTGAGCACTCACTCAGCAATCAGTGGAAGATCATCAGTGCACATCACATCTGCATCGGGGTCGGGCTCTGTCATCATGGGGTAGGTTGTCATAGTAATTGGCTGATCTGGTGTGAGGGCCCAGTCATCTGATCCACAACAGCTTCAAACTCTTCACACACTGACACCTCCTCGCTCAATATGTCCATACATCAACCTGCAATAATGTCTACTGATCTACCATGGTGAAGGATACTGACTGTCCAATGAGGGATTAATGAGACCGTCTTCACACTGGGACACAGTGTAACGAGGGATCTCCACACTGGGACCCAGTGTAACAAGGGATCTCCACACTGGGACCCCATGTAACAAAGCAATCTCCACACTGGGACCCCTTTAATCTCCACACTGGGACCCCGTGTAACGAGGGATCTCCACACTGGGACCCCGTGTAACGAGGGATCTCCACACTGGGACCCCTTTAATCTCCACACTGGGACCCCTTTAATCTCCACACTGGGACCCCGTGTAACAAGGGAATTTCCACAGTGGGACCCTGTGTAACGAGGGATTTCCACACTGGGACCCCTTTAATCTCCACACTGGGACCCCGTGTAACGAGGGATCTACACATGGGGACCCCGTATAACGAGGGATCTCCACACTGGGACCCTGTGTAACGAGGGATTTCCACACTGGGACCCCTTTAATCTCCACACTGGGACCCCGTGTAACGAGGGATCTACACATGGGGACCCCGTATAACGAGGGATCTCCACACTGGGACCCCGTGTAACGCGGGATCTCCACACTGGGATCCTGTGTAACGAGGGATCTCCACACAGGGGAGACAAGCTCTGTGATGATTACCGAGTGTGAGCAGCAGGTGGGAGCTCAGTCCATTCAATAATCCACTCGGCGATGGAACAAGGTTTTCACCACCTCAGGATGTCCCAAAGTGCTTTGCAGCCAATGAAGAAGGTTTGGAGTGTAGTCACTGCTGTAATGTAGGAAACGCGGCAGGCAACCTGCGCACAGCAAGCTCCCATAAAAGCCAATGTCATACTGATTAGACAATCCGTGTTACTGATGTTGGTTGAGGGATAAATATTGGCCCCAGGATACCGGGGAGAACTCCCCTGCTCTTCGAAATACAGCCCTGGGATTTTTTACATCCACCCGAGAGGGCAGACGAGGCCTCGGTTTAATGTCTCATCCGAAAGGCGGCACCTACGACAGTGCAGCACTCCCTCAGTACTGCCCATTCGACAGTGCGGCACTCCCTCAGTATTGCCCCTTCGACAGTGCAGCACTCCCTCAGTACTGCCCCTCTGACAGTGCAGCACTCCCTCGCCCAGTCCCTCGGTCAGCCCCAGTCCCTCGGTCAGTCTCATCCCTCGGTCAGTCCCTGTCCCTCGGTCAGTCTCATCCCTCGATCAGTCCCATCCCTCGGTCAGTCCCAGTCCCTCGGTCAGCCCCAGTCCCTCGATCAGTCACTCGGTCAGTCCCAGTCCCTCGGTCAGTCCCATCCCTCGGTCAGTCCCAGTCCCATTCCTCGGTCAGTCCCATCCCTCGGTCAGTCCCATCCCTCGGTCAGTCCCAGGCCCTCGGTCAGTCCCATCCCTCGGTCAGTCACTCGGTCAGTCCCATCCCTCGGTCAGTCCCTCGGTCAGTCCCAGGCCCTCGGTCAGTCACTCGGTCAGTCCCAGTCCCTCGGTCAGTCCCAGGCCCTCGGTCATTCCCGTCCCTCGGTCAGTCCCATCTCTCGGTCAGTCCCAGTCCCTCGGTCAGTCCCGTCCCTCGGTCAGTCCCATCTCTCATCAATCCCAGTCTCTCGGTCAGTCCCATCCCTCGGTCAGTCCCAGTCCCTCGGTCAGCCCCAGTCCCTCGATCAGTCACTCGGTCAGTCCCAGTCCCTCGGTCAGTCCCATCCCTCGGTCAGTCCCAGTCCCATTCCTCGGTCAGTCCCATCCCTCGGTCAGTCCCAGTCCCTCTGTCAGTCCCAGTCCCTCGGTCAGTCCCATCCCTCGTCAGCCCCTCGGTCAGTCCCATCTCTCGCCCAGTCCCTCGGTCAGTCCCGTCCCTCGGTCAGTCCCATCTCTCGCCCAGTCCCTCGGTCAGTCCGAGTCCCTCGGTCAGTCCCATCCCTTGGTCAGCCCCAGTCCCTCGGTCAGTCCCATCCCTCGGTCAGTCCAAGTCCCTCTGTCAGTCCCATCCCTCGGTCAGTCCCTCAGTCAGTCCCAATCCCTCGGTCAGTCCCAGTCCCTCGGTTAGTCCCAGTCCCTCGGTTAGTCCCAGTCCCTCGGTCAGCCCCAGTCCTCGGTCAGTCCCATCCCTTGGTCAGTCCCTCGGTCAGTCCCATCCCTCAGTCAGTCCCAGTCCCTCGGTCGGTCCCATCCCTTGGTCAGTCCCTCGTTCAGCCCCAGTCCCTCGGTCAGTCCCGTCCCTCGGTCAGTCCCATCCCTCGGTCAGTCCCAGTCCCTTGGTCAGTCCCATCTCTCGGTCAATCCCATCTCTCGGTCAGTCCCAGTCCCTCGGTCAGTCCCATCCCTCGGTCAGTCCCATCCCTCGGTCAGCCCCAGTCCCTCGGTCAGTCCCATCCCTCGGTCAGTCCCAGTCCCTCGGTCAGTCCCATTCCTCGGTCAGTCCCTCGGTCAGTCCCAGTCCCTCGGTCAGTCTCAGTCTCCCAGTCCCTTGGTCAGTCCCATCCCTCGCTCAGTCCCGCAGGATTAAATGTTTCTGATGAGACCAGTGATTGGATGGCTGTGGATCTGAATTAAATGATTGACCAAAACACTGCCGTTGGTGGGAATATGTTTTATTGCGGAGATGGTAGTGTTGCCCTGAGTCTGCGAGTGGAGAGCTTGTCTCCGGGCAGCCTGGGCTAAAACAAACGTGTTTAATTTATGAAATGCCTTTCACTCCCCCGTCCCCCGTCCCCCCCAGTTGGTGCTGAGCTGTAAACGCTCGGAGTTCGAGCACAGCGAGTGCTTTAGAAAGGTTGGTGCTGAGCTGAGGACGATGTGCCCTGTGAGAAGTGCCCCAGATACTGAGCCCATGACCCTGTGTGCGGTTTCTCGAGTTGGGTCAGCTCGGTCTGTGCCTGGTTTTGACGTGTGAAGGCCAAGTACAGATTAGCTCAGACTGAGGCTCCCAGTTGATAATTGTCACCTTCACACGGCATGTGGTCCAAGGAGATCAGGAGAGAGATGGGGCCCGTTGTGGTGGCATTGACTGTGCAGCCTGAGGAACCTTATGCAGTGCAGGGGGGTTCTGCTAAGGGTGTCAGGGTGACTATCAGTGGGTTATAGGATTACCATGGGCTACAGGTAGGAAATCAGAGTGTTGCACCTATTACTACCTGTGTGTGTGGGAAAAAACTTGGGTAAGAGTGATCATCGCATCATAAGGTTTAGATTAGAAATGGAGAAGAGCAAGGAACAATCTAAAGTGGAAGTTGGAAGTTGGAAGAGGGCCAACTTCAGTGGGATGGGAGGCGACGTCGCCCGGGTAAAATGGAACCAAAGATTGACAGGAAAACTGTAAGGGAACAATGGGTGATCTTTAAGGAGGAGATGTTTCAGGTACAGGCTATGGATATTCCAACAGGAGCGAAAGGAAGGTGAACCAAAGCCAGGGCCCCTTGGATGACGAGGGAGATGGAGAATATGCTGAAACAAAAATAGAGGGCGTATGATGCATTCAGGTGAATTTTTCAAATGGGAGCCAGGCCAAATACAATCTCAGAATATGAGAATAGAATGGTGGACAACATAAAAGGAAACCCAAAAATACCAGAATGGTTCCAGGGATGATGAAGTTTAGCTACAAGGTTAGGTTTGGAGAAGCTGGGGTTGAGGGGAGGTTTGATAGAGTTGTGCAAGATTAATACAGGTTTAGATAAGTTAGACAAAGAAAAGCTGTTTCCATTTGCTGATGCTGCAAGGACCAGGGGGTTGTGAGAAGAACGTTTTTACGCAGGGAGTGGTAACGATCTGGAACTCGCTGCCAACGAGGTTGGTGGAAACGGAGACGATCAATGATTTCAAAAGGAAACTGGATAGGTACTCGAGGGAAATAAACTTGCGGGGCTCTGGGATAGAGCAGGGCAATGGGACTGACTGGATAGCTCTACAGAGAGCTGGCCTGTTCCGTAATGCCTCTATGACTGTCAGTTACATGTCGAATATCAGTGTGTTATTTTATAACTGCTGGTTATGAGGGGATCCTGAGTGTTACACTTTACTATTAGTTATTAGTGCAATTTCAGTTGCCATTAGTTAATCAAAGTTTATCTCACCTCTGGTTCCACACTGCTAATTGCATCGTCATCCTCAGTCTCCCCTCCCCCGCTCTCGATCTCCCCTCCCCCGCCCTCGGTCTCCCCTCCCTTGCTCTCGGTCTCCCCTCCCCCGCTCTCAGTCTCCCTCCCCGGCCCTCGGTCGCTCCTCCCCCCTGTCTCGGGCTGTCCCTCCGCCCTCTGTCTCCCCCCACCCTCCGTCTCCCCATCCCCGCCCTCAATCTCCCCTCCCTCGATCTCCCCTCCCCGCCCTCGATCTCCCCTCCCCCGCCCTCGATCTCCCCTGCTCTCGGTCTCCCCTCCCCCTTCAATGGTCTCCCCTGTCCCCTCCCCCTGCCCTCGGTCCCCCTTCCCCCGCCCTCAGTTACCCCTCCCCCACCCTCGGTCTCCCCTCCCCCGCCCCCGGTCTGCCCTCCCCCGCCTCCAGTCTCCCCTACCCGGCCCTCGGTCTCCCCTGTCTCCTCCCCCAGTCTCCCATACCCTGCCCTCGGTCTCCCCTCCCCCACCCTCGGTCTCCCCTCTCCCCGCCCCTGGTCTCCCCTCCCCTGCCCTCGGTCTGCCCTCCCTCACCCCCAGTCTCCCCTACCCTGCCCTCGGTCTCCCCTCTCCCCGCCCCTGATGTTTGACAAAGCAAAATTGAAGCCCATGGAATTAAAGGGGCAGTGACTGTGGATACAAAATGAGCTAAGGGACAGAAAGCAGAGAGAGTAGTGGTGAACGGTTGTTTTTCGGACTGGAGGAAGGTATACAGTGGTGTTCCCCAGGGCTCGGTATTCGCCCACTGCTTTTCTTGACATATATATTAATGATCTGAACTTGGGTATGTAGGGCACAATTTCAGAGTTTGCAGATGACACAAAACTTGGAAATGTAGTAAACAGTGAGGATAATGACAGACTTCAGGAGGACACAGACAGACTGGGGAAATGGGCAGACACGGCGCAGATCAAATTTAATGCAGAGAAATGTGGTGACATTTTGGCAGGAAATATGAGGAGAGACGACATAAACTGCATGGGAGAATGTTACAGTGGGTGCAGGAACAGAGAGAGCTGGGGGTGTGTGCACAAATCCTTGAAGGTGGTAGGGCAGGCTGAGGCAGCCATTAAAAAAGTTTACAGGATCCTGGGCTTCCTAAATAGAGGCAGGAAGTTATGCTAAACTTTTATTAAACACCAGTTCGGTCCCAGCTGGAGTATTGTGTCCAATTCTGGGCACCGCACTTTAGGAAGGATGGGAAGGCCTTGGAGAGGGTACAGAGGGAGATTTACAAGAATGATGCCGGGGATGAGGAACTTCAGTGACGTGGGCAGACTCGAGAAGCTGGGGTTGTTCTCCTTGGAGCAGCGAAGGTTGAGAGGAGATTTAATAGAGGTGTTCAAAATCACGATTTGAGAGTAAATAAGGAGAAAGTGTTTCCAGTGGCAGGAGGCTCGGTAACTAGAGGACACAGCGAAGGTGATTGACCAAAGACCCAGAGGGAAGAGATGGAAAAAATTGAAGACAGCAAGTTGTGATGGGGAACGCGCTGTCTGAAAGGGCGGTGGGAGCAGATTCAATAGTGACTGTCAAACAGGGAATTGGATAAATACTGGAAGGGAAATAATTTGCACGGCTGTGGGGAATAGGTCAGTGGGACTAAGGGACTAACCTCTACCAATGAGCCAGCACAGGCTAAGGGGCCGAATGGCCGCCTTCTGTCCTGTATCATTCTATCAACAGTTGGTGCAGAAAAAACGAGCAAAGACACTCAACCATCGGGGATCCAACCTTTATAGGTGTATACAGCAACAGGTACAGTCATATGCTCAATATCCAATCACATCACATGCTACAGGGGTCAACGCAGTGACATCATCAATACCCACAGAGGTCAAATCTAAGCTGTAGTTTGAAACCTTTTTTCAAAATATTAATATTTCAAATAATCTGCGAATAAATATGCTAAATTTATATTATACATAATAAATACACGTCAAGTGCTGTACTGAGGTACAGTTGGACAGAACAGCCTGCACTTCTCATCTTGAGGCCATCAGCAACCAGACTCCTCCTCTCTTCACAATCTCCCTGACACACTCCCTCTCTCTCACTCCCACACTCCCTCTCTCTCTCTCTCTCACTCCCACACTCCCTCTCTCTCTCACTCCCACACGCCCTCTCTCTCTCACTTCCACACTCCCTCTCTCTCTCTCACTCCCACACTCCCTCTCTCGCTCTCCCTCACACACTCTCTCTCTCGCTCTCCCTCACACACTCCCTCTCTCGCTCTCCCTCACACACTCCCTCTCTCGCTCTCCCTCCCACACTCCCTCTCTCGCTCTCCCTCCCACACTCCCTCTCTCGCTCTCCCTCCCACACTCCCTCTCTCGCTCTCCCTCCCACACTCCCTCTCTCGCTCTCACTCCCACACTCCCTCTCTCTCTCACTCCCACACTCCCTCTCTCTCACTCCCTTTCTCTCTCACTCTCCCTCACACTCCCTCTCTCACTCCATCTCTCTCTCACTCCCACACTCTCGCTCTCGCTCCCTCTCTCTAGCGCTTCCTCACACTCTCGCTCTCGCTCCCTCACACATTTCCTCTCTCGCTCCCTCACACTCTCTCTCCCTCACACACTCCCTCACTCTCTCTCTCTCTCTCTCTCTCTCACACTCTCTCTCTCTCTCTCCCTCACATTCTCTCTCGCTCTCACACACTCTCTCTCCCTCACACACACTCTCTCTCTCTCTCCCTCACACACACTCTCTCTCGCTTCCTCACACTCCCTCTCTCGCTCAGTCACACTTTTGCTCTCACTCCCTCACACACTCCCTCTCTCTCGCTCCTTCACACACTCCCTCTCTCTCGCTCCCTCACACACTCCCTCCCCGCAAGTTGTCCATTTACACAGCTGATCTCTCCACCTACACGATACGGAGGTGTGGTGTATGCCAGTTATGTACACGCGGAGGCAGCAGACTGGGAGCCGGTACAAGGGGCAGCCAGCCATCAGTGCTGGAACACTCGCGTCACATTCCCAGGACCCAAGCGGTTCAGGCCTGCGAGAGGCAGCTCTGCAGGAACAGTTCATCTCACTACACGACCCGTAGCTCGCAATGGAATCTTGCTTCAAGGGGCCGTTCCCGCAGCCCCTGGTTCCCACGGTTACAGAAGGCCGGACACCAGCCAGCGGGTCTAGCGATGGCACCGACGGTCAGCGGGTCTGGCAAGATGGTCAGCAGGTCTGGCGAGAGCAGCGACGGTCAGAGAGAGGCCCTGGTATTTTAGTTCAAGCCCCAGCGAGGGTCTGTCAGACAGATTGTGTGATTGTGATCTGGCGCATTGTCCAGGTAATAACAAAGAGTCCTAATTGTGCAGGGTGGCAGTGCTGGCACAAGGGCCCAGTGTTTCCTGGGGCAGGTGAAGGGGTGGCAAGGCTGTTGTGCACCTGCACTCAGCAACATCGCTTCCTGTTGGCCTTATGGCTTGGATTCAGAGCCCGGACGCCCCAAACTTCTCTTCAGTGCGTAGAAATCTGGGGGGAACAGGGAGGTGCGGTTAACAGCTGGGAGTGACGGCTGGTTAATGCATTGCTGTATCGGGGTAGGAAGACACATTTAACAGTTATGAGGGACAGCGTCTGCCCAGGGGTTTGCTGCCAATCAGCTCACACACAAATTGTCATTTCCGGTTGAGGAAGAAGAGGAGGTCATTCAGCCCCTCAGCCCTGCTCCGATCTGATCATGGCCAATATTCCCAACGTCCACCTGCCCCCGAACTCCTTCCCCCAAGATGCTGCATTGTGCCGAGGGTAGGGGTCCCATGGGTGAGGGCCAGGGTCTGGGCCCTCACCAACCCGGACAAGACGTGTGGGCAGGCTATCCCACCCTTGGGGAAAGGGGTGGTGGGGGTTGGAGCACACCCAACCAACCCGCTCCTCACCCATTGCCCAGACACACAGCACTAGGTGCTGGACAGTAACTGAGCCTCTCGGGAGAGGCCGGCCCTTCAGGGTCCGGGGAGGGGTACTCGGAATAGGGGGGGGGCACGGATGAGGGGGGCTCAGTACAGAGGAGAGCACAGTACGGGGGGGGGGCTCGGTACGGGGGGCATGGTATGGGAGGGGGGGGGCATGGAACGGGTTGGGACGGTACGGGGAGGCCACGGAACGGGGGGGTTCGGTACAGAGGGGAGCTCAGTATGGGGGGCGGCTGTGGACGGGGGGGACTCGGAACGGGTTGGCTCGGTACGGAGGGGGGAATGATACGGTGGGGGCACGGTACAGGGGGGGACACAGTATTGGGGGGGGGGGCTCGGAAAGGGGGGGCACAGTATGGGGGGATCGGTACAGGGGGGCACAGTATGGGGTGCTCGGTATGGGCGGGGCACGGAACAGAGGGGGGCTCAGTATGGGGGGGGCACGGTACGGAGCGGGGCACGGTGTGCGGTGAACACAGTATGGGGGGCTCGGTATGGGGGGGGCACGATACGGGGGAGGTACGGTACAGGGGGGAGGCTCAGTATGGGGAGGGGATGATACGGCGGGGGACATGGTATGAGGGGGAACGGTACAGGGGTTCGGGACGATCCCTCGAGGGCCCCCCCCCCCCCCCCCCACGGAAGGTTAGCCGAAGACGCCCCTACCTGTGATGACGCTTTGCTTCCTCTTGCGGCCGCGTGTTGCCTGTGGCGGATCGGCGGCCTGTCGCGATGACACGCTCTCCTCCTGGGCTTCACTCACCGGCCCCGGCGGGTTGGGGAGCCCGTGTCGCGGGCCGCCGTGCACACACGGTCTGTAGAACGCCGGGACCTCACAACTCGCCAGCGCCTCCCACTGGAGGGCCCCTTCCACAGGACGATCCTCCTCGAAGTCAAAGGCCCACATGCTTCGCGCTGTCTCCAGCTCGCTCCGCAGCTCTCTCTTCACCTCCAATCTCAGCTGCTGCCCATCAACCCGGCCAAAGAGACTCCGGCAAACCTTCCCGGGCTGCCCGCCCAACGCTCGCCACACATCAACGGGAAAAGACAAAGCCTCCTCCTGAAAATCACAAGGCCAACTATTCACACACAGCTCATACACCCTCTGCACACACCCTCTGCACACACCAGCGACTACAGCGGCACTGAGCACTGAGTGAGGTTGGGCTGGGACCTGGGGGACGTGGGCTGGGACCTGGGGGACGGGGGCTGGGGAGCTGGGGACTGGTCTGTACGGGACAGGGGACTGGACAGAGACAGGCTGCAGTTTTTGCCAAGCGATGTACTGGAGTGTGGACACAATACAGAACGGGGTGTGAGTCCAGGTTCAGTAATCAGGAATTAAGCTCGATATTAATACCGAGACTGTTCGAGTTTGGTTCACATCCTCAAGCCGCTCGGACAGTGGATGAGTTGCAACACGGAGCCAGACCTGCAGCACCGATCTCACCGTCTCGCTCTGGGCAACACCGACAAGGCTGTCCCTGTACCCGGCAACAGCTGGGGGGTTAAAGGCAGAGTAACACTGAGCCCGCCTCGGTTTAACGTTTCGTCTGAAAGACGGCACCTCCGACAGCCCAGCACTCCCTCAGCACTGCCCTGGAGCATCAGCCTGGATTTATGTGATCAAATTCCTGCAGTGGGACTTGCCCTAACTTGTCCTCAGCAATCTTTCAAACCTGACCATTGCAGAATTAATGAAGCGTCTGACGAACCAATCTTCCCGGTTTAGTTCAGAGAAATTTAAAGTGACACAGATATAACTAGTGGTTGCAGTGAGGGGGAGGCGGCAGGGGCGGGAGTGAGGGGAGGGGAGGGGGCGGAAGTGAGGAGGAGGGGAGATGGGCAGGGGAGGGGGCAGGAGTGGGGGATGGGGACGGGGCGATAGTGAGGGGAGAGGGCAGGAGTGAGGGGGAGGGGGGGATTGGCAGGGGCGAGATTGAGGGGGAGAGCTGGGAGGGAAGTGTGCAAGGGGCAGAGCAGGGGTAACAGCGAGGTGGTCCTGCAGTAATCGGGCAGTGGGGGAGAGGGGAGGGGGGCCTTTGCTGGAGTTCAGGAGGAGAAGCGGATGAGTCAGCTCTCGCAGTCACAGCTTTGCCCAGGCATGTTCAGTGAAGTCAGGGACAGGACTGGACATGTCAGCACACGCCAGCACTTGACACTGAGCCCCAGGAACCAATGCACCCAACTCCCAAACCAGCTCAGGCCAAACCAAACTACTCCCTTCCACCCCTGCAACCTCCGCTCCAGATTTCCAGCCCCTATACACACCACCCGCCCTCCCACCACACCCAGCCCCTATACAGAACACCCCCCCCACACCCAGACCCCCGCCACATCCAGTCCCTATACACCCGACACACCCAGCCCCTATACACCCACCACACCCAGCCCCTATACACAACACCCCTCCCCCACACCCAGCCCCTATACACGCCCCTCCCACACACCCAGCCCCGATACACCCCCCCACCCACACCCAGCCCCTATACAACCCCCCCCTCCACACCCAGCCCCAATACACCCCCCCCACACCCAGCCCCAATACACCCCCCACACCCAGCCCCTATACACCCCCCCCCCACACCCAGCCCCAATACACCCCCCACATCCAGCCCCTATACACCCCCCCCCACACCCAGCCCCTATACACCCAGCCCCTATACACCCCCCCCACACCCAGACCCTATACACCCCCCACACCCAGCCCCTATACACCCCCCCCACACCCAGCCCCAATACACCCCCGCTACACCCAGCCCCTATACACACACATGCCCCACACCCAGCCCCTATACATTCCCCACCCGATACCCAGCCCCTATACACCCCCCCTCACACCCAGACCCTATACACCCCCCACACCCAGTCCCTATACACCCCCCCCACACCCAGCCCCTATACATCCCCCCCCACACCCAGCCCCAATACACCCCCGCTACACCCAGCCCCTATACACACACATGCCCCACACCCAGCCCCTATACATTCCCCACCCGATACCCAGCCCCTATACACTCCCCCCACACCCAGACCCTATACACCCCCCACACCCAGTCCCTATACACTTCCCCCACACCCAGCCCCTATGCCCCTATACACCCCCCCCCACACCCAGCCCCAATACACCCCCGCTACACCCAGCCCCTATACACACACATGCCCCACACCCAGCCCCTATACATTCCCCACCCGATACCCAGCCCCTATACACCCCCCCCCGACACCCAGCCCCTATACAACCCCCCCCCCACATCAAGCCCCAATACACCCCCCACGCCCAGCCCATATACACCCCCTCCCACACACCCAGCCCCTATACACCCCCCTCACACCCAGCCCCGATACAACCCCCCCCCCACACACCCAGCCCCGATACAACCCCCCCCCCCCCCACACCCAGCCCCGATACAACCCCCCCCCCCCCCCCGCCCCACACCCAGCCCCTATACACCCTCCCGCCCATGAACATCTCACACTCCAGGTACCAGATGTGACTTCGAGCGCTTCCCGTAAGAATCAGACCCTGTTTATCCGGGAGGGAAGGCACGGCAGTGGGACCCTGTCCCGGGGACCCCGGGCTGGGGGTGGGACTGGACCCCCCCGGGTGCGGTGTGCCGGCCCGGCCCGGGGGTCCGGGATCTGAACACACTGACAGGTCGCGGAGCGAAAACATTTCTCAAGTAAAAGCAGTTCTTGAGTGAGACGGATTGGAAGCCGCTCCCGATCGCCAGGCAGCACTCACCATGTCAGCACCGACAGCCCGGGACCGCGGGACTGCCCGGGACTGCCCGGCACAGCGAGCTCTCACCTTCCCGGAAAGCGGAGCGGCGCCCGGGCATGTTGCATAATGCTCGCATCATCTGATGTGTGAGCTCCGCCCAGCCCGGGGAGGGAGCTAAACACACACTCTCTCACCGGCTGGAGCCCTCCCTGAGCCTAACCCCGAGCCAACCCTAACCCAAACCCTGAGCCCAATACCAGCCCTAGCCCGAACCCCAACCCCAGCCCCAGCCCGAGGAGGGAGCTAAACACACACTCTCATCGGCTGGAGCCGGCTCCCTGCTCCCCTCCCTGAGCCTAACCCTGAGTCAACCCCAACCCTCCCGCTACCAGCCTAACTCTAACCCCAGCCCCAACCCTTAACCTAACCCAACCTCAGTCTCTGCCCTCTGACCCCAGTCCCCCCCCCCCCCCTACACACACACACACATTCACTCTCTGAGCTCTGCAGCCCCCCGCCCCCCACCCCCTGCCAGCCTGAGTCCAGCCATCCAGGGAGTTCCGCACTCAACCCTATGACTCATGGGGAGTTTCCTCTCGTGTGTAACCTCTCCCTCTCTCTGTCTGTCTCTCCATCGCTACCTCTCTTTCAGTCTCTCTGTTCTTTCTCTCTCTCTCTCTCTCAAACAGTCTCTCTCTCAGTCTCACCATCACACCCTCTCTCAGTGGCTCCCTCTCTCTCCTGCTCTCCCTCTCTCTCTTTGTCTCTCTCTCCATCTTTCTCTCTCTCTCTCCTGCATTGTCTCCCTCCTTCTCTCCCTCCCTCTCTCCCATTCCTTCCTTACTATCTCCTGCTCTCCCTCATTCTTTCTCTCCTCTCTTCCCCCTCTCTTTCCCTCTCTCTCTCTCTCTCTCTCGCTCTCAAACTCTCCCCCTCTCTCTCAGTCTCCCCCTCTCCCTCTCAGTCTCTCTCACTCCCCCTCTCTCTCTCTATCTCCCTCTCTCCCCTTCTCTCCATCTCTCTCTCCCTCTCCTGCTCTCTCTCTCTCTCTCTACCCTGGTCTATCTCCCTCTCTCCCTTCCGCTCCCTCCCTCTCTCCTTACCTCTCCCTCCCTCTCTCAATACCTCTCTCCCTCACTCTCTCTCTCCCTCTCTCTCTCTCCCTCTCTCTCCCTCCCCCTCTCCCTCACTCTCACTCCCTTATTCTCTCTCCCTCTCTTTCTAACCCTCTCTGACCCTCTCCCATTCTCTCTCTCTCATCTCACCCTTCTCTCTCTTCCCCTCTCTCTCTGACTCTGTCTCCCTCCCTTCCCCTCTCTCCCCACCCTCTCTGCCCCTCGCTGTCTCCCCTTCTCTCTCCCTCTCTCTCCTCTCTCTCTATCCCCCCCTCTCTCTCTCACCCTACCCTCTCTTTCTTTCGCCCTCCCTCTCTTTCCAAATTTCTCTCTCCCCTCCATCTTTCTCTCTCTCCCTCTCTCCCTCCTCTCTCTCTCCTATTCCTCTCGTCCTCTCCCCCTCCCCCTCTCTCTCTGACTCGCTCTCTCTCTCCCTCCTTCTCTCCTCCCTCCCTCCTTCTCTCCTCTCTCCCCCTCTCTCTCCACCCTCACTCTCTCCTCTCTCTCACTCCCACTCTCCCTCCTTCTCCCTCTCTATCCTCCTCCCTCTCTTCCCCCTCTCTCTCTCTCCTCTCTCACCCCCCCTCTCCCCCTCTCTCTCTCTCTCTCTCCCCCTCCCCCTCTCCCCCCTCTCTCTCCCCCTCACCCCATCCCTCTCCCCCCTCTTACCCCATCCCTCTCCCCCCTCTTACCCCATCCCTCTCCCCTCTCTTACCCCATCCCTCTCCCCCCTCTTACCCCATCCCTCTCCCCCCTCTTACCCCATCCCTCTCCCCCCTCTTTCTCTCTCTGAATCTCTCTCTCCTTCTCTTCCTCCTTCTCTCCCTTTCTCTCCCCTTTCCTCTCTTCCCCTCCCTCCCTCTATCTCCCCTCCCTCTCTCTCTCTCTCTCTCTCTCCCTCCTTCTCCCTCTCTTTCCCCTTCCCTCTCTTTTCCCCTCCCTCTCTCTCTCCCCATCTCTCCCTCCCTCCCCCCTCTCCTCTCTCTCTCTCCTTCTCTCCTCCTTCTCTCCCTCCTTCTCTCCCCCTCCCTCTCTCTCTCCCCTCTCTCTCTCTCTGCCTTACCCTCCCCCAACTATCTCTCTCTGAATCTCCCTCTCTCCCTCCCCTCTCTCTTTCTCCCCCTCCCTCTCCCCCCTCCCCTCCCTCTCTCTCTCCCCCCTCCCCCCTCCCCTCCCTCTCTCTCTCCTCCCTCCCCTCCCTCTCTCTCTCCCTTCTACTCTCCCTTCTTCTCTCCCCTCCCCCTCCCTCTCTCTCTCTTTCCCCCTCTCTCTCTCCCTCACCCCTTCCCTCTCCCCCCCTCTCTGAATCTCTCTCTCCCATTCTCCCCCTCCCTCTCCCCTTTCCTCTCCCTCCCTCTCCCCTTTCCTCTCCCCCTCCCTCTCTCCCTCCCCTCCCTCTCTCTCTATCCCTCTCTCCCTCTTTCCCCCTCTCTCTCACCTCCTCTCTCTGACTCTCTCTCACCATCCTTCTCTCCCCCTCCCTCTCTCTCTCTCTCTCCCCTTCTCTTTCCCCCTCTCTCTCCACCTCTCTCTCTCTCTCGCCCTCCCTCTATCTCTCTCCCCTCCCTCACTCTCTCTCACCCTCTCCCTTTCTCTCTCCTTATATTTTATAGTCTCTTGAACGCTCTTGGTTCAACTTAACTCTATTTATTTGGGAGATCTCAACAGCCATGTGGAGCGTAAGATGGTGTTTCTTCACAGACCCTCTCTCTCAATACAGCTCCCTATACCTCCTAGCTAGAGGGCGCTATATATTATCTCGTTACACCTTTCCTTTTATAAGAAACAAAAATGAATTAAAGTTATCTTCAATACAAATGGATAGTTAACTGCTTATGAATATATGTATTAAACAACTACAAGTTTAACAAACAACAATAAAACTCGTCGTATTAATTCTTTATCCAAGTGTCCAGTGTCCATGATTCCTTATTTCTGTACACAGTGCTCCAGGTATTTCGGTGTTGTGTACTTTCTGTTGCTTTGCCTCAAACTGGTTGTTTCAGTGGTGTTCTGTACACTGATCATTTTAGTCCCTTCATCAGTGCTCTGAGGGGAAATATCAGGCAACATATCCCTGTGTTCACGTGTTGTCGTTGAAGTGCTGTTTCGTGAGTTAGTTGGCTGTGTTGGCAGCGATCGTATGTGAGCGTAGCTGAGGTCTCTGGAGTTTCGATCAATGTCTCAGCGCTTTCTCTCAGATATTTGCTATTTCTGTGATACCCACAGCCATCTTCTGTAATGGCCTGATATGATCAAATACCAACTTGTTTCTGAACCTGAGCTTTTTGCCACTCTTTGCTTTCTGGCGTTTGTTTGAGTCTCACTGTTTCTCCTTCCTGCAGTGTAGGACGTGCTGGAGCACCTTTGTTGTAATAGTGTGCTTGTTTGGCATAGTTCCTTTCTTTGTTGACGATGACATCATGTATGATTCTTGGTTGGAGTAGTTCATTTGCGATTGGGATCTTTGTCTTTGCGGCAACGGAACAAGCGTTGTGCTGGCGAACTATCAAGGCCTTCAGTTGGTGTGTTTGGCCAGATGAGAAGATTCATGTAGAAGTCACCACAGTTAGTCGTTGTCTTCTTGATTAACCGCTTTGCGAGCTGCACCGCGTTCTCAATCTTTCCGTTGCTTTGTGGATATTTTGGTGAGCTTGTTGCGTGATTGAATCCATATTCTGTGGCAAAGTTTGTGAATTGCTGAGAGTTGAAGAGAGGTCCATTGTCGAATTGAACCGTGTCTGGAATATCATGGTTAGAGAAGTGTTTCTTGAGGTGTTTGATGATAACAGTGGCATCTTTCTTTCCATGTACTTTGTCTATCTCAAAATAGCCCGAGTAGTAATCCACTGTGCATAAGTAGTCTTGCCCATCGAGTGTGAATGGCCCAGAAATCCCAGTTTCTTCTTCCTGCGGGCGTTCGACTAAAAATAGGAGAAAAGATGCACACTTACCTTTTGGTCGAACGCCCGCCAGAGATCCCGGACTCCAGATCTCCTCTCACTGCGCACGGAGCGCGTTCACTCGAGACGTCCGCAGAAGTCATGTGGGCCTGGACACCCAATCACAGGTAAGTATTTTCTCATTCATAGTAATCGGAGTTTCGTAAATCTGAAAATCCTATTATTATGAATGAGAAACACCCCCAAAACACCCAAACACTACATAAAGCATTAAAAAAAACACCTCACATAAATACACTAATAGAAATTAAAGTCGTTAGAAATGTTTTTCAAAGAAGAAAAAATTGCCGATTTTTAAAAAAAGTTTTAATTATAGTTTAAAATAAAATTACCTGAGTGGGCAAAGTCTTTTTACATAAATATGTATTTTTAAATTTTATTTTAATATGTTTTTGATATGCTTCTAAATTCTTACACTGGTCACAAGAGTTTTAAGGACAATTCACTGGGCAAGAGATGGGCAAATAGCCCGATCTCTGCTGTGGGAGTATCCTCGCTCGACAGATCGGAAAAGCCAGTTTTTAGTGCATGCTGAAAAACGGCTTTTGCAATGCCTTCACGGGTCCGTACGCACTCCGTAAGGACCTGGGAAGGCCGGCTTTTCTGGGCCAACATATCACAACCAATCTTTTCCCACGGTCTCTGAGGGAGGTCGTGACTTATCAATGGGTCTTTTGCTCGATTGATAGGTGTTACATGTTTCACACTTGGAAACATAGTCTTTTATGTCACTGTTCAGTCCTGGCCAGTAAACGGATTCTCTGGCACGTCGAAGAGTGCTCTCGACGTCAGTGTGAGCAGCATGAAGTTGCTGACGAATGTCGGATCTCAGGGATTTTGGGATGACACAGCGATAGCCTTTGAAGACTATGCCATCCTGTGTTGTGAGTTCGTCATAATCTTTGAAGTATGCCTGCGTTTCAGGCGGGCACTGATGTGTGGTTTCTGGCCATCCCGTTGTGATTTGTTGTATGACCAGTTGTATTGTGGAGTCACTTGCAGTTACGTGTTGTATGGTAGTCAGTCCATGTTTGGAGACTGGGAGAAAGTCCACCATGTGGATACATTCCACTGCAATTTCTGTCGGTGATCTCTCCACGTTTTCGAGGTATGCACGCAAGAGGGTGTCTGCTAGGTACATTTCTTCTCCTGGTTGATACTTTATTTCAACGTCATATTGGTTGAGCCAAATGAGCAGACTCTGTAGTCGCTTGGGTGCTGCAGATAACGGCTTGTGTCGTATAGCAACCAAAGGCTTATGGTCTGTCTATAGCGTGATCTTGCGACCATTTACATATTGATGGTTTCGTTCCATACTGAAGACTTGAGCAAGCAGCTCCTTTTTGATTTGAGAGTATCACGTTTCTGCTGGAGTGAGCGCTTGGCTCGCGTATGTGATTGGTTGTCCCTGTTGCAGAAGGACGAACCCAAGACCCTTGCTCGAAGCATCTCCTTGACCTTCGGTTACAAGTTTGTGATCAAAGTACCTGAGCACCGAAGAATCTGTCACGCCTTGTTTGATAGCTTCAAATGCTTTGTCTTGTTCTTCATTCTATTTCCAGACCGTGTCTTTATGAGTAAGTCATCGCAGAGACTTGCTGAGGTCTGAAAGATCGGGCAAGAATTTTGTGAAGCACTTTGTCATGCCGACAAATCGTTGTACACCTGCAACATCCTGCGTTTCTGCATTTAGTTGATTGCGACCACTTTGCTTGGGTCGGTTTTGAATCCATCATGAGACAGTATGTGTTATATATGCAACACTATGTAACCAGCATTCTAGCGCCACCAGAGGGTGTATCTGTTGAAGTCCCAAGGGATCCCAGCATCCCTTGGGAGCACTGTATATAAGCAGGCCTCCCATGCTGTACCTGATTCTGGAGTTAAAATAAAGAGACTAAGGTCACACTTACTCACATCTACAGTACTCAGTTACATAGCTTTATTCGAGATATAACAACTGGCAACGAGATAACGAACCATCACGCAAAAATCATGCTTGACGAATCTTCTGGAATTTTTTGAGGATGTAACTAGCAGAGTGGACAAGGGAGAACCAGTGGATGTGGTGTATTTGGACTTTCAAAAGGCTTTTGACAAGGTCCCGCACAAGAGATTGGTGTGCAAAGTCAAAGCGCATGGTATTGGGGGTAATGTACTGACGTGGATAGAGAACTGGTTGGCAGACAGGAAGCAGAGAGTTGGGATAAACGGGTCCTTTTCAGAATGGCAGGCAGTGACTAGTGGAGTGCCGCAGGGCTCAGTGCTGGGACCCCAGCTCTTTACAATATACATTAATGATTTGGATAAAGGAATTGAGTGTAATATCTCCAAGTTTGCAGATGACACTAAACTGGGTGGCGGTGTGAGCTGTGAGGGGGACGCTAAGAGGCTGCAGGGTGACTTGGACAGGTTAGGTGAGTGGGCAAATGCATAGCAGATGCAGTATAATGTGGATAAATGTGAGGTTATCCATTTTGGGGGCAAAAACACGAAGGCAGAATATTATCTGAATGGCGGCAGATTAGGAAAAGGGGAGGTGCATCGAGACCTGGGTGTCATGGTTCATCAGTCATTGAAAGGTGGCATGCAGGTACAACAGGCGGTGAAAAAGGCAAATGATATGTTGGCCTTCATAGCGAGGGGATTTGAGTATAGGAGCAGGGAGATCTTACTGCAGTTGTACAGGGCCTTAGTGAGTCCTCACCTGGAATATTGTGTTCAGTTTTGGTCTCCTAATCTGAGGAAGGACGTTCTTGCTATTGAGGGAGTGCAGCGAAGGTTCACCAGACTGATTCCCGGGATGGCCGTACTGACATATGAGGAGAGACTGGATCAACTGGGCCTTTATTCACTGGAGTTTAGAAGGATGAGAGGGGATCTTATAGAAACATATAAGATTCTGACGGGACTGGACAGGTTAGATGTGGGAAGAATGTTCCCGATGCTGGGGAAGTCCAGAACCAGGGGACATAGTCTTAGGATAAGGGGTAGGCCATTTAGGACTGAGATGAGGAGAAACTTCTTCACTCAGAGAGTTGTTAACCTGTGGAATTCCCTGCCGCAGAGAGTTGTTGATGCCAGTTCATTGGATATATTCAAGAGGGAGTTCGATCTGGCCCTTCCATCTAAGGGGATCAAGGGGTATGGAGAGAAAGCAGGAAAGGGGTACTGAGGTAATGATCAGCCATGATCTCATTGAATGACGGTGCAGGCTCGAAGGGCCGGATGGCCTACTCCTGCACCTAGTTTCTATGTTTCTATGCAGAGAACTGTTGGTATCCTGCAGAAATTCTCAGAAGGGGACGATTGGGCGGCCTTCGTGGAGAGACTCGATCGATACTTCATGGCCAACGAGCTGGAAGGGAGTGTGAACGCTGCCAAACGAAGGGCGATCCTCCTCATCGTCTGCGGGGCAACAACCTATGGCCTTATGAAGAATCTTCTTGCTCCAGTGAAGCCAACAACCAAATCGTATGAAGAACTGTGTACGCTGGTCCGGGAGCACCTCAATCCGAAGGAGAGCGTTCTGATGGCAAGGTATCGATTTTACACATGTCAACAGTCTGAAGGCCAGGAAGTGGCGAGCTATGTCGCCAAACTAAGGCGCCTTGCAGGACATTTCGAATTCGATGGATTCCTGGAGCAAATGCTAAGAGACTTGTTTATGCTTGGCATTGGCCATGAGGTTATCCTTCGCAAACTATTGACTGTTGAAACACCGAACCTGAGCATAGCCATAACGATAGCCCAGGCATTCATGTCCACCAGTGATAACACCAAACAAATTTTGCAGTATAAAGATGCTTCAGCAAGTACTGTACACAAAGTAACGTCGTTTTCAGGCCGGAATGCATATGGCAGAACGTACACGCCTGCAGCTGCACGACCTCAGATGACTCAGAGTCCACCATCAAGCGTTAATATGAGGCAACTAACACCTTGTTGGTGCTGCGAAGGCGATCATTGAGCCCATCAATGCCGCTTCAAACACTATGCGTGCAAAGGCTGTGGAACAATGGGACACCTCCAGCGAATGTGCAGACAAGCTGCAAACCCTGCAAACCACCACGTTGCAGAGGAAGACCAGTCCAAGGCGGATCAAACTGAACTAGAGACTCAAACCGAGGAGGCAGAAGTGTACGGGATACACACGTTCACCACAAAATGTCCATCGATCATGTTAAAAGTTGAACTGAACAGAATTCCACTATCCATGGAATTGGACACGGGTGCGAGTCAGTCTACCATGAGCAAAAAGGCCTTTGACAAGGCATACAGGCCCAAGCTGAGCCCTATTCATACCAAGCTGAGAACTTACACTAAAGAGCTGATCCCGGTAATTGGCAGCGCAGCAGTAAAAGTCTCCTATGATGGAGCAGTGCACGAACCACCACTATGGATTGTACCAGGAGATGGCCCCACACTGGCAGAAGACGACTGGGAAAAATCCAATGGAACTGGGATGACATCCAAGCGCTCTCGTCTGTCAACAACGCCTCATGTGCCCAGGTTCTGAGCAAATTTCCATCGTTGTTTGAGGCATCGGAAGCTTCTCGGGGGTGAAGGTGCAGATCCACTTGATTCCCAGTACACGGTCCATCCACCACAAGGCACGGGCGGTGCCATACATGATGCGAGAGAAAGTAGAGATCGAGCTGGACAGGCTGCAATGAGAAGGCATCATCGCGCCGGTGGAGTTCAACGAGTGCGCCAGTCCGATTGTTCCAGTTCTCAAGGGCGATGGCACGGCCAGAATTTGCGGGGATTATAAAGTAATGATTAACCGTTTTTCGCTGCAGGACCAGTACCCGCTACCCAAGGCAGACGACCTATTTGCGACGCTGGCAGGAGGGAAGACGTTCAATAAGTTGGACTTGACCTCGGCCTACATGACGCAGGAGCTGGCAGAATCTTCGAAAGGCCTCCCCTGCATCAACACGCACAAAGGTCTGTTCATCTACAATAGATGCCCGTTTGGGATTCGATCGGCCGCGGCTATTTTTCAAAGGAACATGGAGAGTCTGCTGAAGTCGGTCCCGCGCACCGTGGTTTTCCAGGACGACATATTGATCACAGGTCGGGACACCATCGAACACTTGCAGAACCTGGAAGAGGTTCTAAGTCGGCTAGATCGTGTGGGACTCAAGTTGAAACACTCGAAGTGTGTTTTCCTGGCGCCAGAGGTCGAGTTCTTAGGGAGAAGAATCGTGACAGACGGCATCAGACCCACCGACGCTAAGACGGAGGCCATCAAGAACGCGCCGAGAACACAGAACGTGACGGAGTTGCAGTCATTCCTGGGACTTCTCAATTATTTTGGTAATTTCTTACCCGGGTAAAGCACCTTGCGAGAACCTGTACACATGTTACTACGCATCGATACCAGGCCACCACACATGGGATCTGGCTATCACTTTCATCATTACAATGCCTGGGTGGGTACTGTGGAGGTCATTGATGAAGGTGTCTCTTCCCTTCTCGATTGCCCCACAGAAGGCAGTCTGCCTGTATAGACATTTCATCTTTGTGCCGCTGGAATGGTTTTATCTCTTCCTGCATTTCCACTGGGACACTGGACCAGCTCCCGTGAAGCACACAGCTTTTGACTAGAGATAATAGGGGGTCCTGGCTTGTCCAGGTTTTGATCTGCCGGGCAGTGACGGGTGATTGCTCACTCTCAAATGCTTCCATAACCATGGCTAGATCTGTGTGCTGCGCCATTTCCACCCCCATGGTGGGCAATGGCAGCCTAATGAGAGCATCGGCATAGTTTTCTGTGCCTGGTCTGTGGCGGATGGCGTCGTTGTATGCAGACAACGTGAGCGACCATCTCTGGATGCGGGCCGATGTGTTGGTATTTATCCTTTTACTCTCAGAAAACAGGGATATAAGTGGCTTATGGTCAGTTTCCAATTCGAATTTTAACCCAAATAGGTATTGATGCATTTTCTTTACCCCATAGACACACGCTAACGCTTCTTTCTCAATCATGCTGTAGGCTCTCTCACCCTTAAACAGACTCCTGGATGCATAAGCAACCGGTTGCAGTTTCCCGAAATCATTAGCTTGTTGCAGTACACACCTGACACCATATGACGATGCATCACATGCTAGTACCAAACGCTTACATGGATCATACAACACAAGCAATTTGTTTGAGCATAACAATTTTCTCGCTTTTACAAAGGCATTTTCTTGGCTTTTGCCCCAAACCCATTTGCCCTCTTTGCGTAGTAAGACATGTAGTGTGCTGAAACCCGATAAGAAGTTATCAAAGTAGTTCAGGAGTCCCAGAAACGACCGCAGCTCTGTCACGTTCTGTGGCCTCAATGCATTCTCGATTGCCTCTGTCTTCATGTTGGTGGGCCTGATGCCATCCGCCACAAACCTCCTTCCCAGGAACTCCACTTCAGGCGCCAGGAAAACGCACTTCGAGCATTTTAACCTGAGCCCCACATGGGTGAGTCAACTAAGAACCTACTCCAGGTTCTGCAGGTGCTCGACCGTGTTCCGACCTGTGACCAAGATGTTGTCCTGGAAGACCACGGTGTGCGGGACCAACTTCAGTAAACTTTCCATGTTTCTCTGGAATATCGCCGCCACTGACCGGATTCCAAACGGGCATCTGTTATGAACAAAAAGACCTTTGTGCGTATTTATGCAGGTGAGGGCCTTCGATGATTTCTCCAGTTCCTGCGTCATGTAGGCTGAAAATTGATCCAGCTTCGTGAACGTCTTTCCTCCCGCCAGCGTTGCAAAGAGGTCGTCGGCTTTTGGTAATGGGTATGGTCTTGCAGGGAGAAACGATTGATAGTTACTTTGTAATCACCACAGATTCTGATGGTGCCGTCTCCCTTGAGGACTGGGACGATAGGACTGGTCCACTCGTTGAACTCGATCGGTGAAATGATGCCCTCTCTTTGCAGCCAGTCTAGCTCGATCTCTACCCTTTCTCTCATCATGTATGGTACTGCTCTCGCTTTGTGATGAATGGGTCGCGCCCCCGGAATTAGGTGGATCTGCAATTTTGCTCCTTGGAATTTCCCGATGCCTGGTTCGAACAGCGAAGGAAATTTGTTTAAGACCTGGGCACACGAAGTTTCGTCAGTGGGCGATAGCGCTCGGACATCGTCCCAGTTCCAGCGTATCTTTCCCAGCCAGCTCCTGCCGAGCAGCATGGGACCATCGCCCGGTACCACCCAGAGTGGTAGCTTGTGCACCGCTCCATCAGAGGAAACCTTTACGGTAGCACTGCCGATTACAGGAATCAGTTCTTTAGTGTATGTTCTTAGTTTCGTGCGAATTGAAGTTAAGATTGGCCTTGAGGCCTTGTTGCCCCACAGCCTTTCGAAAGTCTTTTTGCCCATGATGGACTGGCTCGCGCCCGTGTCCAGCTCCACTGACACCGGGAATCCATTTAGTTCAACATTCAGCATTATCGGGGGACAATTCATGGTGAATGTGTGTACCCGATGTACCTCTGCCTCCTCGATCTGAGGCTCTGGTTCGTCGTGATCCTCTGTGGATCTGTCCTCCTCTGCAATGTGGTGGTTTGCAGGTTTAACAGGCTTAGCAGCTCGCCTGCACACTCGTTGGAGGTGTCCCATTGTTCCACAGCCCTTGCAAACATACTCTTTGAATCGGCATGAATGGAAACGACGATCACCCGCACAGCGCATGTGCTCCAAATGTCCTTCAAATTCGCAATGTCCTGCAAGGCGTCTTAGCTCGGCGACATAACTCACCACTTCCTGGCCTTCAGTCCTTTTGTAGGTGTAGAAATGGTACCTCGCCATCAGAACGCTTTCCTTCGGGATCAAATGCTCTCGGTCCAGTGTGCACAAATCGTCGTATGATTTCTCCGTGGGTTTCGTTGGAGTGAGCAGATTCTTCATGAGGCCATACGTTGGTGCCCCACAGACGGTGAGGAGGATCGCTCTACGTTTGGCAGCGCTCTCTTCCCCATCTAGCTCGTTGGCCACGAAGTATTGGTCGAGTCACTCCATAAAAGTTTCCCAATCATCTCCCTCCGAGAATTTCTCCAGGATGCTCACTGTTCTCTGCATCTTTGGGTTTGCTATCTGTATCTCGTCGCCAGTTGTAGTGTATGGAGAAAGAGTCAGACTGAACACTGTGAGCTCAAAGTAAAGTGTGACCTTAGTCTTTTATTGCAGGTCTCCAGAGTGCCTCTCCAACCTGTGAAGCCTCCTTAAATACCTGTGCTCCCAAGGGATTATGGGATCTTTTGGGACTCCCAGGGATGAGCCCTCTGGTGGCTGTACAGAGTAAATACAAGTTTACATATATACCAGACGCATGCAAATGTTTAGTGGTAGCTTGCGATGCGTCTTCGTACGGGGTCGGCTGTGTGTTACAACAAGCAAACGAATCGGGAACATTGCAACCGGTCACTTATGCATACAGGAGCTTGTCCAAGGCCGAAAGGGCCTACAGCATGATTGGAAAAGAAGCTCTGGCATGCTTTTACGGAGTAAAAAAAATGCACCAGTATCTGTTTGGGCTTAAGTTCGAGTTAGAAACTGACCATAAGCCACTCATATCGCTATTCTCAGAGAGCAAAGGGATTAATATCAATGCCTCTGCTCACATCCAAAGTTGGGCACTCACGCTGTCTGCATCTAACTTTGTAATTCACCACAGGCCAGGCACAGAGAACTGCGCTGATGCTCTCAGTCGGCAACCATTGCCCACCACCGGGGTGGAAATGGCACAGCCTGCAGACTTGCTCTTAGTGATGGATGCATTTGAAAATGAATAGTCACCCGTTACGGCCCGCCAGATCAGGACCTGGACCAGCCAGGATCCTTTAATGTCCCTTGTAAAAAAAAATGTGTCCTCCATGGTAGCTGGTCCAGCGTCCCAGTGGAGATGCATGAAAATATCAAGCCGTTCCAGTGGTGCAAAGACAAAATGTCCATACAGGCGGACTGTCTTTTGTGGGGTAATCGCATGGTTTTGCCTAAGAAAGGCAGGGAAACATTCATACGCAACCTATACAGTACCCACCCAGGCATAGTAATGATGAAAGCTATAGCCAGATCCCATGTGTGGTGGCCTGGCATCGACTCAGATTTGGAGTCTTGCGTGCGCCAATACAACACTTGCTCTCAACTGAGCAATGCACCCAGGGAGGCACCGCTAAGTTTGTGGTCATGGCCCTCCAAACCATGGTCTAGGATCCATGTTGACTTCGCTGGCCCATTCCTAGGCAAAATGTTCTTGGTTGTTGTGGATGCTTATTCAAAATGGATTGAGTGTGTAATAATGTCTGTAGCACGTTCACTGCCACCATCGAAAACCTACGAGCCATGTTTGCCATGCACAGCCTGCCTGATGTCCTTGTCAGCGATAATGGGCCATGCTTCACCAGTGCTGAATTCAAAGAATTCATGACCCGCAATGGGATCAAGCACGTCACATCTACCCCATTCAAGCCCGCATCTAATGGCCAGACAGAACGGGCAGTCCAAACCATCAAACAAAGCTTGAAACACGTGTTGGGAGGCACCCTGCAGACCCGCCTGTCCCGAGTCCTGCTCAGCTACTGCACCAGACCCCACTCGCTCACCTGGGATCCCCCAGCCGAGCTGCTCATGAAAAGGGTGCTCTAAACAAGGCTCTCTCTTGTCCACCCTGATCTCCATGATCACGTCGAGGTTAGGCGGCATCAACAAAGCATGTACCATGATCGCGCAAATTTGTCGCTTCAAGAAAAGGTAATGTCCAGATATCCGGAGGGATGAGATAAACAGAAGCTCCTTCTAAACATTCTAGTGACTGGGTCTCTCCGATTGGGGTTCAGTCCCACTCTCTCCGATTGGGGTTCAGTCCCACTCTCTCCGATTGGGGTCGCGATATTGAAGTCAATGACCCTGTATTTGTACTCAACTATGGACATGGTCCCAATTGGTTTGCTGGCACTGTCATAGCCAAAGAAGGGAGTAAGGTGTTTCAGGTCAGGTTCAGGACTCGCAAATGGACTAACTTGCAGAAAGCATTTGGACCAAACTGCGGTTCACAGACAGCCACGAGCAACCTGAAGAGGACACCACCAACTTCGACCCTCCGATACACACAGAAGTGGCAATCAACATCACGGTTGACCCCGAAGCTGAACTCACCACCCCCAGCAGCCCAGCAAGGCCAGCTGCACAGCAGCCCAGCGAAGGCCCAACCAACTCACCTACACCTGTGTTTGTACCAAGACGATCGACTAGGGAGCAGAAAGCCCCAGATTGTCTCACCCTGTAAATAAGTAAACTATTGACCTTGGCGGGGGTGGAGTGATGTTATGTATGCAACACTATGTAACCAGCATTCTACCGCCACTAGAATGCGTATCTGTTGGAGTCCCAAGGGATCCCAGCATCCCTTGGGAGACTGTATATAAGCAGGCCTCCCATGCTGTGCCAGTTCTCTGGAGTTAGAATAAAGAGACTAAGGTCACACTTACTCACGTCTACAGTACTCAGTCACATTGCTTTATTCGAGATATAACAGTATGTGTCCCATGTATTTAATTTGAGAACTCTTGTATTCGAATTTATCAAAGTTTAGTTTGATGTTTCACTCTCTGCATCTCTGCATGAATTTGCGTAAGTTTGCATCATGATCGTGATTGGCCTCTTTAAGTGTCTCACCGCGTCCAGTGATCAAGATATCATCTGGAATCTTGTAGACTCCATCCAGACCCTCAAGGTTCTGGTCTAGCTTCTGCTGGAAGGTTTCCGGGGCAGGACCGATACCAAATGGCATTCTATTATATCAATATTGTCCCCATAGAGTCTGGAAGGTCGTGAGGTAGAAGGACTCTATGTCTAGTTCACATTGCAAGAAACCCTCCTTGCAGTCTGCTTTAGTGAAGACCTTTACATTTGACATCTGTGGCAAGATGTCAGCGATCACAGGAAGTGGATAGTGTCCACGTTTCAGGGCATTGTTCATATTAGTAAGGACTACATCTATAGAAACATAGAAAATAGGTGCAGGAGTAGTCCATTCGGCCCTTCGAGCCTGCACCGCCATTCAATGAGTTCATGGCTGAACATGCAACTTCAGTACCCCATTCCTGCTTTCTCGCCATACCCCTTGATCCCCCTATATTATGTATTGAATAAAGAGTCTGACCAGATACTGTGAGCTCAAAGTAAGGTGTGACCGGAATCCTTTATTACCGGTCTCCAGCCCATGAGGCCTCCTTATGTACAGGTGCTCCCAAGGGATTGTGGGATCCCTTACTGTCCTTAGTAAAAAACGGTGTGCTCCACGGGAGTTGGTTCAGTGTCCCATTAGAAATGCAGGAAGAAATAAAGCCGTACCAGCGGCGCAAAGATGAAATGTCGATGCAGGCAGACTGCCTCCTATGGGGTAATCGGGTAATGGTGCCAAAAAAGGCAAAAATGGTGCCAAAAAAGTTACCAGAGTGGTAACTTGTGCACCGCTCCATCATAGGAGACCTTTACGGTAGCACTGCTGATTACGGGAATCAGTTCCTTTGTGTACATTCTCAGTTTAGTGCGAATGGGAGTCAGGACTGGCCTTAAGGCCTTGCTGCACCACATTTTATCGAAAGTCTTTTTGCTCATTATGGACTGGCTCATGCCCGTGTCCAGCTCCATTGACACCAGGAGTCCATTTAATTGAACCTTCAGCATTATCGGGGGACACTTTGTGGTAAATGTGTGCACCCCATGTACCTCTGCCTCCTCGGTCTGAGGCTCTGGTTCATCGTGATCCACTGTGGATCTGTCCTCCTCTTCAAAATGGTGGTTTGCAGGATTAGCAGGGTTTGCAGCTCGTCTGTACATACGTTGGAGATGTCCCATTGTTCCACAGCCCTTGCAAACGTATCCTTTGAATTGGCATGAATGGAAACGATGATCATCCCTGCAGCGCAACAAGGTGTTAATGGCCTTGCATTCACCACCTTTGATGGTGGGACTCTGAGACATCTGCAGACGTGCAGCTGCAGGCATGTGAGGCTTGCCCTGTACGTTACGATTCGAAAACAACATTACCATGTTCACAGTACTCGCAGCAGCACTCGTGTGCTGAGAGATTTGTTTGGTATTGTCACTGGTGGCGATGAACGCCTGGGCTATCGCTATGGCTTTACTCAAGGTTGGGGTCTCTACAGTCTAAAGTTTGCGAAGTATTACTTTATGGCCAATGCCAAGTACAAAGAAGTCCCTGAGCATATGCTCCAAGTGTCCTTCAAATTCGCAATGTCCTGCAAGGCGTCTTAGCTCGGTGACGTAGCTCGTCACTTCCTGGCCTTCAGACCTCTTGTACGTGCAGAACCGATACCTCGCCATCAGAACGCTTTCCTTCAGGTTCAGATGCTCCCGGACCAGTGTGTACAAATCATCATCCGACTTCTCTGTGGGTTTCGCTGGAGCAAGCAGATTTTTCATGAGGTCATACGTCGGTGCCCCGCAAGCGGTGAGGAGGATCGCCCTTTGTTTGGCAGCTTTCGCTTCTCCTTCCAGCTCGTTGGCCACGAAGTATTGGTCGAGTCGCTCCACGAAGGTTTCCCAATCATCTCCCTCCGAAAATTTCTCCAGGATGCCCACCGTTGTCTGCATCGTTGCGGTGGGGTTCGTCATTTGTATCTCATCGCCAGTGAATGAAGAGTCTGACCAGATACTGTAAGCTCAAAATAAGGTGTGACCGTAGTCCTTTATTATCAGTCTCCAGAGTGCCTCTCCAGCCTGTGAGGCCTCCTTATGTACAGATGCTCCCAAGGGATTGTGGGATCCCTTGGGACTCCAGGGGGCAAGCCCTCTGGTGGTTTAACAAGGTATTTACATATATAACAGTTCAGATGTTGAGGGTCGATACATACTCGTATCTTTCCATTTGGTTTTAGTGCAGTCACTTGGCTCGATATCCAGTCCATCGATTCAACAACTTTCGTGATGATTTGTCGATTTTCCAAACGATCGAGTTCCTCTTTAATATTTGTTTGATTGTTATTGGCCCCCGTCTGGGTGGCATTACTGCTGGTGTTGCTGATTCATTAAGTTCAAGGTGAATTGTCCCTGGCATGTGTCGAAGCCCCTTAAACACACCCGGATACGTATTGTGGACATCAGTTTTTGACGCTAGCGAGATGTTTGCCTTGTTCGTAGTTTGCGATTCGCATGGTTCATTTACCACCGCGATTTTCTGATGCTGCACTTGTATTCAGTTGTAGCTGTTGAGCAGTGCATGAGCCAATCAGTGGGGCACTTTGAGCCTCAATGATCACAAAGTGCACAACGTACTTTTGCTTGTTCTTTGTGTTGTAGGAGGTAGGCACCTTTAGAATATACCAGAATACTAGGCATTAGGCACCTGCTAGATATATCTAAACGCATATAAGTTTAAAGTGGCCACACATAAAATGGCTGTCCAGGCATGATGGGAAATCAGGTAGTCAAGCTGTGAACTGTTGAATGTTCAATGACCGAGCAATAACCCTGTGAGGCCCACTATAGGAATGCCTTGGATGCAGGATAAGAATAATGAGGAGAGAACCCATCTCCCGTATTCAAGGCCATAAACCAATTAATTCCCCAGGAAGAAAGAGATAAGAGAACCCATCTCCTGTAAACAAGGTTATAAACTAATTATGTCTCCAAGAAGAAAGAACTAGTGAGAGAACCTATATCAATCAGCTCAAGCTGACAAGAGACGAACACATGGTTCCTGAGACATAAGGGGAATTCTATTGGGTTAAAAAAACCTATATGTAATCTATAATCGTTGTGATTGGCTTGTGTCCAGCCGTGATGGGCTGTGTAACTGTAGTAAACTGTTTGTAACTGTTGTGAAACATATAAAAGTGAATGTAACCCTTTGTTCTGTGGAGAGAAGCCTGGACTCAGTCTTGTGATTTCCTCCCCGCTAAGCGTAATAAAGGCCGCATCAGCATTGGAACCGACTCTGAGCGTTGAGTGATTCTTCTAAGAAAACACTAACGCTAACAGTGGCGTAGTCGACGGGATTTCCCGGAGTCGCTGGACGCCCTTGGAAAAACCCGGGTGAGTATAAAAAAAAACGATTTTTAAGTATAAAGGGTGCGGAAGCTGGTTGATCGACACGAGGAGACAGTCTAATATCTCAAACGCCTAGCCTGAGCCTGAATTAAGAGGACTTTTGTCCCACGTGACGGCCAGGAACCAAGTAGGCGTAGGGAACACACTTAGACCGTGGGATCGTGATACCGAGAGACATCTTCCGGACCCAGTATTGTAATTTGAAATACCCCGGAGTAGAACCAAGCGGTGTACAGCGGCTAACGGAATCCAAACCTGTGAACAGGGTCGGACCAACGGGCTGAGCGGTGGTAGGTAGTCGTTAAGGATACGTAGAGCACTGCGGGAAATTGCTTAAACGTGTTTTAAGAATTGTATAAGTTTGTGTAACAGCAGAACTTGTGACCTGACAGTAGCCAAGAGACAGTTTACTACAAGTCGCGCTAGAAAGAAAGCGGACCTCTGAGAGTAGATTCCTAACGGTACTAGTCCTACCCAGGAATGGCCATGAAAACAAGTAAACTCGAGTGGGGACCAGAAGGGTCGCTTACCCGCCACCTGGCGGAAAAACAAAAGAAGCTAATCGAAAAAATGATTAAAGCAGGGTGGAATCCTCAGGAACTAGTTATGTGAGGAATTATTTAGATAAAACTATGAATTCCCTGAAAGGTCATGGATCCAAAAATAGAGCCGGCCAAAACAAGAAGAGAGACTGTTGTAAATGTCTGATCGTTGAGTGAGAAGTGTGTGTGATTTTTGACTGCAGAATGAATTTTTTTTATGTTTTCATGTTCCGAAAGCCTGGTTGGAAGAGGAATGCAAGTGTCTGTTTATTTTAGAAACAGAGTGAAAGTCTTTTTTTAACCCTTTGTAATGTTGTCCTGTATGTGGGAAGTTTTAAGACATTTAAGTTAGAAACGCAGGTGTGGATTTATTTGGATGATAAGTTACGGAGCTAGGAAAATAAACAAATAAAGGATAGGTTTGTTGAGCAAAAGATTTATTTGACACGCTCACTTACTTGCCGAAAGAAAACATGCAATGATTGATTGGGTTGAAAGACATAAATTTAGTCTCGGAATGAGATAAAGAATGCTTTAAAAGAAAAGAGCTTCTAGCAAAAAAAAAAAGTTTTAAATAAAGATTGAAATTACAAAGTTTGAATTGGGATTTTGAGATATTCAGAGAAGGCACAGAAAATACTGAGGTGGATTCAAAAAAAGAAATTATTAAATTAAATCTGATCAGGTCAAACTTCTGGGCGAGTGGCGAGCTATCTGCGAAGGTGTAAAAGGGACTTTTGAAAAATGTTAAAAAACAGCAAGCTTTAGTAACGAGTTTGAAACTGGAGCATTTTGAGATAACGAAGGGCAGCCCTCAAACTCTCAAAGCTGGACTCCATTCCAGTTATGGAGAAAAAGAAAAAGATAAAGACGCCACTTTGAAAGTAAACAAATGATTTTAAATTAACAACTTTATGGAGTTACGAACCCTCCGTGTAAAATACAAAACCTAATTTGAAGAAAGAAAAAAAAATGTAACGGACTAAATGGAAAAAGACATAACTTACTAAATACTAGTTGATGTTTGCTGTGAAAAAGATATTGGTTTAATTAGAAGGAAAAAAAAATTGGAATAAGTAAAAAACACTCTACATGGATTCGAATTTTAAATTATGAAAAAGTTTCAATGCAGTTTGAAAAGATTTCCAAAATGGACAGTGTTTATCAAAAAAAAAGTCCCGAACAGTCTAAACAAGCAGGAGGGTTTTGAAGATAACGAGGAGAAAGAGAGAAATA
Source organism: Pristiophorus japonicus (assembly GCF_044704955.1). NCBI lineage: Eukaryota > Metazoa > Chordata > Chondrichthyes > Pristiophoridae > Pristiophorus > Pristiophorus japonicus. Next base: position 10,993 of record NW_027250897.1, on the reverse strand, counting down.
AAAAAAAACAGAATTGAATTTCAGTAAACAAAATTGCTATTGTATGTGTGGTCTTGTTTTAAAACAATTTTTTTTTTAAATTATTTGGCAAGTACTTGAATTAGAAGTTAAGAAAACATTGGAGTTTACTCTAATGATTAATGCTGTTTTTAACGGATTCCTAATTTCGAAGCCAGTTTTGAAGGCACAAAGACTTTTTTTCAGATGATTACGTGAAGTCACGTAATGACATCAGGTCTTCTTACAAACCTGGAAAGGAGTTAACCCTTTCCATTGACAGCCGTTTTACACTGAACATTATTCATTTGGATTTCTTAATAGGAAAAAAAAGACTCACCTAACAGAGGAAACAAAAATAAAAACAGAACTAGCTTATGTAATAATACTTGCCTGATACAATAAAGAAATAGATACTCAATAAAACAAATTGAAGAGTTAAAAGCTAAGATAAACAGGCTGGAAGAGATAATGGGACGAGACGGATAGTGCAGTGCGCAGCCATAGCACCATCACCTCTGGCAATAGAGCCAATGTACCCCACGCTGGGTAGGTGTAGTCCACAAACCCAACCTAACGGTAAAGCAGACAGCGATGTTTGGAGGAATAGCTTTGGCCTTGGTCATAATAGGAGTTTGGGTAATATTTAAGTGGGTAAAGACATGGGCGCACACCCTACAGATTCAGCTCGAAATGGTTCGATTATAACCTTGTGCTTCTGATTTTGCAGGGTGACAGGGACACTCGTAGAGCAAAAAACTTAACCCCTGGTGACGACCAGGCCGTCTGTTTAAAATTACAGATAATACTTACCGGAATGGGAATACGAAAGGCGCTACTCGTAATATGGATAGCCCTGCGACATGCACGTACCCTGGGCAACACCGACGGACAGCAGAGCACGCTGGAAATAAACAACTACATGAACTATGGAGTCTTGTTTAATTTAACAGACGGAATGTGCATCCCAGCAGCCAAGGACTGGAGCAAGGACAGGACTTATTTTAATGCATGGTTACAAGTGAATCCTAATAAGAATCCTAATAAGAATAAGAGTATGTGTAAAGTGCTCCACGGATATAAGGAGCAGATGCATTAAACGGAGGGATGTCAAAGGGCCTGATGAATGTACTTTTGGCATAATTTGCGCGCCTCCGGGACAATCCCAGCAATCAATCATCCGCAAGAAGGGAATAGGGCTGTGTGGGTATTACGAGGAGGCAGGGGCGGCTGCAATATCATTGTATGTATGTTTCTCACCCCCTCTGACACCGCGCCCCATAAGAATCACTACATTGCCCAAGGAACTGCCTTGTCCCATAACTACGAAGGGACCAGAGAATGGGATTGTAATGTACAACGAGGGGGAACTGTTGTATGATAATGTTAAACATGAAATTGTGCCTGTTCTGATCAATATTTCAGGCATCCAGATGCCGGAATACTGTACAGAACAGTCAAGGAAGATGTACAATGTATTAAGTAAAGTTGTAATGCAGCAGGCTGCCAATGCAATGGGTGCCAGTAGGTTCCGGGGACAGGGGTTAACCCCCAGGATGAAGAGGGAAATAGTTAATGATGTTGCTACCGTTTTCAATACAGGGACCTCCGTAGTGAACTCGATAGACATACAAGGATTAAATGAGAGGGTGGAACAGCTTAGAGGGGTGATGAAGGGGTTATTGGAGAGGGTGGAGCAAAACCAGGAAGACCAAGCCAACCTAGGAAAGGAGGGTGCAAAAATCCAGCTGGATGGCATCTCAGTCCTGGAAGCTCACGCCAGAACCATCAATCACCTCATTGATAGAGAACAGGAAGATACAGGGAAAGCAAAGACAGGGGCAACTCTGTCACGCTTATGGTCTGTGGACGGTGGGACAGATCCGCCACAATCTCGACCAGATCCAACGCGGGGAAGTACCCGATTGGATAGACAGTTCACATTTAGCTCAGTTGGCTAACCAAAGGGGGACACTGGATAATTGTACTCTGAAGGGACTGACCAGAGTATACCCAGCAATTCCAGATTGCCAGATGGGTAGGACTACCGGGATAGGGACAGTCCTGATGATCCCTATAGCCACGCCGGACTCAGGGCCGTTCCCCCTATACCAACGAGAGAATATCGGAATAATACGGGAAAATGTCTCCATACGCTACTACCTGACCACCACCTCTGCCGTTCGTTGAAACAACATACTTACCAGGATTTCCTTAGCAGATTGCAAGCAAAAGGGGGAAATCACAGTATGCCCTCACCTGGTGGGCCGAGGGGAGCTAGACGAGTGCGGGTTTAACCGAACCGACGGGTGTGTACTAGAAATAGTGCCCGCACACATGCACTTCGCGAGGGCAGGCTACGGAGGGAAGGGAAGATACTGCGTCTCTACTACTGAGCGTTCATTCCAGTATAATGACCTGCAGTGCCCTATACCACAGCCAAACTTTTGCTTTACACCACTACGACCTGTCGCGATCGGGCAAGCGCATATCACCCAGGTTAGGCGGCGGAAGTCCGAAGTTATTGAGGTAACCGATCAGCTCCACGATCACTTGCAGGATTATGACGAGCCAGAGCAGGTCCCTATCCCACATCTAACCGAAGTATTACGAGAGTTGAGGCTCAGAGTGGGTCAATCCGTAAAACTATATCACCAACTGCAAACTAAAATCAAAGTACTGGAAGAAGATACCGAGGTAGACTTACAAAGTCAGAGTTGGTGGAGAAAGGTCTGGGACTGGGGAATAAATGTGAACATCCACCCATGGATTCGAATAATTTCACATATACTAGTCGGGATACAATTGATCTTAGCAATAACATGGGGCGTAATGGCCTGCCAGGCATGCAGACACCACGCACAACGAAGACGGACAAATCACCGTTCCCTGGATACTAAACAAGCCTGTTTTATAAGGGGGCAGGAGGATTTGGCCTTTGTCAATTCGATTTAAGCAACCGGGACTCCTGAAACTGCGTGACTGGCCAGCACATTGAGGCAGGGAGTACCGGGCCGTGCACAAAATCTAATAAAGGTCAAATGGTCAGTTAAAAGGGGACTAGGACTAGTCCCTTTACCGAAAGGGGGAGTTGTTGTAGGAGGTAGGCACCTTTAGAATATACCAGAATACTAGGCATTAGGCACCTGCTAGATATATCTAAACGCATATAAGTTTAAAGTGGCCACACATAAAATGGCTGTCCAGGCATGATGGGAAATCAGGTAGTCAAGCTGTGAACTGTTGAATGTTCAATGACCGAGCAATAACCCTGTGAGGCCCACTATAGGAATGCCTTGGATGCAGGATAAGAATAATGAGGAGAGAACCCATCTCCCGTATTCAAGGCCATAAACCAATTAATTCCCCAGGAAGAAAGAGATAAGAGAACCCATCTCCTGTAAACAAGGTTATAAACTAATTATTTCTCCAAGAAGAAAGAACTAGTGAGAGAACCTATATCAATCAGCCCAAGCTGACAAGAGACGAACACATGGTTCCTGAGACATAAGGGGAATTCTATTGGGTTAAAAGAACCTATATGTAATCTATAATCGTTGTGATTGGCTTGTGTCCAGCCGTGATGGGCTGTGTAACTGTAGTAAACTGTTTGTAACTGTTGTGAAACATATAAAAGTGAATGTAACTCTTTGTTCTGTGGAGAGAAGCCTGGACTCAGTCTTGTGATTTCCTCCCCGCTAAGCGTAATAAAGGCCGCATCAGCATTGGAACCGACTCTGAGTGTTGAGTGATTCTTCTAAGAAAACACTAACGCTAACACTTTGTATTTTCCAGTGACACATTACAAGACCCTACCACTGGAATGGTTGTCATATAGTGACAGTGCTGTCTTAGATTCTTTTATCTTTAAGTCTTTAGATAAGTGTCTGAGAGGTAGCACATTGCATGTGGCCCCACAATCTATTTGCATTTTTACCATTTGACATGTAATGGAGAAGGTAGCCATAATCTTGTTAGGATACTTTCTGCCTGTTTTGTCCTTGATTGTGCGATCTACTTTACCAAGCAGCTTTACAGTCATGACTTCAAAATCAGAATCATAACTCTCTTCATATAGTGCATGAACTTTTAGCTTGCCCTTATATTTAGGGTTATGGGTAGACTTCTGCCTCGACCCACTCTGTCTGCACTTTTGAGAAAACTGATTTGGTTTTCCGCAGCTTGTGCAGGTCTTCCCATATGCTAGACATTTAGTATTTGACAGCTCGTGTCTTTTGCCTAATATCTGCAATTGTTGGTGAACTCTTTGTCTGTGAATTCTCTCTTTGTGGGTCAGGGTTTCTGTCTGACAGCTTTGACATCTTCAGAGCCTGTTTTAATGAACTTCGTGGATTTCATTTGCGCAACTGTGGCCTCTGTAGCTTTACAGAGCATCACACGTTTATCGAGTGTTAGGCTTGATTCTTGCAACAGCCTCTTACTCAGAGTGTTATCAGATATTCCGCAAACAATGCGGCCTCTGATGAAATCATCCCTCAAATTGCCAAAATCACATGACGATGCTAGCTCTTTCACTTTCACGAGATATCTGTCAAACCGCTCGTCCCCTTGTACACAGTTGTTAACCTGGTACCGTTCACAGATGATGTTGGTTTTACCTTTACAGTGCCTTTTCCAAAACTTCAAAATAATCTCAATTTTCTGCTTGTCTTCCTCTGATTTGTTGGGAAGATTATTGTGGATATCTAGGGCATTGCTGCCAATGGCAGTGATAGACGTTGCGACCCTAACTCTATCTGGTTTTTCCACAATATTTGTGATAATTTCATAGCTGTCCCACAGCTGTTTGAATTTTTTCCAGTTGGCTTTCAAATCGCCTGTCACCAGCAATGGAGGTGGGAGAGGAATGTGCACGGGAGTTGACATCATGGTGGTCATGATAGCTCGCTACAGTTTAGGACTTTGAGTTTGTCACATACATGTATACAGTTCAAATACCCAGAGGACAAGAACAAGTCTAATAGTGAAACATCGTGGCCGTGTAATTGTAGAAATACTTTTTCATTCGATGTTCTGCAATAACTTATGCCACTTTAAGTTTACTTTACTAATGCCTCTAGATTATTTTACAAGCTGACTATTTATCGCCCTTTGTAAGAATTCAGCATCGGCGTAAACATTTTGGACTTTAAGTTTTGGACATTGCTACTATATTTTCTGTTGCTACAGAAGAGCAGACAGCGGACTGAGATAGGCCCAGACATGTTGCACAGGAATACACCTCAAGTGGGCAGGGATGGGCCGGTGGCTGAAAGCAGGAACGGGTCACAGGAAGGAGCCTAATGGGGCCTTTTGTCATGTAATGAGAACCCATCAGTGAGACATCAGGTAAACTTGTCAGTGCTCAAGCCATCGAAATGACTGAGAGCCCCGGAGCACGGGAACCTCAGGACAAAGGAAGCTATTTGACCACCCAGACATGTTGGAGCCTTTATCCCCAGGAAACAGCCCATTAACAAAGGAACAGGCCGGAGATATGATACAGTGCTCTTTAGCTGGACTGCCTCAGGTGAAGGACTGATTTTTGTCGTGAGAAATTCAGAAGCATTTTGCAGGTACAAGAGAGGCAGATTGCTGCCATCTCTCTCTCTCGCTCCACTTCTACACTTACTTGTTTCATTCAAGGCACAAAGACTGAGCGCTCCGCCTGGGACAGAGAGAAGAAACACCATTTACGAGCAAAGAGAGCCTCTCTCATCGGGAGAAGCAGCGAGTAAGCCAGAGGGATAACTGATGAGCATTATTCCAGCCCACGCATCCTTAAGACTACCGCATAGTGTGAAGGGGTGTCGTGTGTCCCAACCAAGCCTTAGGAGTTTAGTGGGGAGGTTTCTGCGTGGATCATAGGCATATGCACAATTCTGTTGGACAGATTCGGTGGTGCCCTATTGAGCCAAGCAGGGGTGTTTTAGTCGTGGCTACTTCACGGTAGGGGCCTGTTCAGATGGGCCAGTGCTGTGTGTTGTACTGTGTTTTGTTTTACACCAGCAGGGTGTGTTTTACTGGGTGCAGGTGTGTGCTTTAACTGGAATAAAAGCATTGTGACGGTTGAGACCGAAAGATCTGTCTATAACTGAGTATTCTGTTCACCACAATAATTCCTGGGGCCTAGAACTGTTGTAAGGGGGGCGGGGGGATGGTGATTCGAAACCACCATGGGCAAAACCACTTACACCTTCACGGATCCACGAGCAACGTGTGGAAGCACACTCTGCACTGCACTGCTTAACGTCGATTTCGATTGGCAAGAAAATGTCTTACACTTTGGTTGTAGATGCGTTCGACGAAAGATCGGAAGTCACCGCTTCTGACACTATATATTTTATACTCTCTTGAATGCTATTAGTTCAACTTAACTCTATTTATTTGTCAGATCGCAGACAGCCATGTGGAGCTTAAGATGGCATTCCGTCACGGACCCTCTCTCCCAATATAGGTCCCCATACCTCCTAGCTATAGGGCGCTATACATTATCCCGTTACACTCACTACCTTCCTCCCTCCCCCCCTCTCTCTCTCTCTCTCTCTCCCCCTCCCCCTCACTCTGTCTCTCCAACTCTCCCCCATCTCGCCCTACCTCTCTATCCCTCCAACCCTCTCTCTCCCTCCCCCTCTTTCTCTCCCCCCTCTCTCTCCCCCTCTCCCTCTCTCTCTCTCCCCCTCTCTCCCCCCCTCTCTCCGTCACACTTTCTCTCCCTCCACCCCTCTCTCTCTCCTCCTCTCCTCCCCTCTCTCTCCCTCTCTAGCCCCCCTCTCTCTCCCCCCTCTCTCTTCCCCCTCCCTCTCTCTCCCCTCCCTCTCTCTCCCTCCCCCTCTCTCTCCCCCTCTCTCCCCCCTCCCTCTCTCTCCCTCCCCCTCTCTCTCTCCCCCCTCTCTCTCCCTCTCCCCCTCTCTCTCTTCCCCTCTGTATCCCCCTCTTCTCCCCTCTCTCTGTAATGTCTGTAAGCTTGTAATGTTTGTACTGTGGATGTGGACGTATTGTGTACTGCAAGTGCAGGGTTAATAATAAACAGAACCAGGCAGATTTCCGGAGGCTTCCAAAAGAGCTGCCTGCCATGTTGGAAGCTGTGTGTGCTGTGCTCTGTGAAGATATCACATTTGGCGGCGAGATGGGATTTTTCAAATGATTTAAAGCTTAAATTTTGTTCGTGAAGGATTCAGCCAGCCGACAGAGAGACTTTGGAAGTTCCTGTCTTTGGAAAAAGCTACAAAATCCAAGATAAAATACAGCACACGGTGTGAACAGCTAGAGATTAAAATGGCAGGTGTAATCGGACATTTGGGGGAATATAGCCGCAACCGGGAATGTTTTAAAGCGTATGTGGATCGGCTAGAAACGTATTTCACTGCAAATAACATAATCGAAGTTCCAGACAATGCAGTCCAGAACCGGGCTGTGTTGAAACGTAAGAAAGTGATCTTCTTATCGGAGGCGGGTCCGACATTGTAGTAACCCTTGTAAATCTGTTTGTGCCTGACGAGCCAAAGGACACAATGCTTAAAGAGATTTTAACGAAGCTGAAGCAGCACTATAAGCCCAAACCGTTAGGAATTGCTGAAAGCTATCGTTTCAGGATTCGGAATCAAAAGACTGATGAAATATCAGTGATTACATCAAAACTATCGATGCACTGTAATTTTGGAAACTTTCAAAACCGAGTACTACGGGATTGTTTTGTTTGTGGGGTGAAAAATGATGCGATCAGAAGGAAGTTATTGACGACAGATGACTTGACTTTTGAGACTGCTTGTCAGACAGCGAGGTCGATGGGTATGGCTGAACAATATTCTCGAGAATTAAATAATAATTACGGTCGTCAGTCAACTGAGGTAAATCACCTGCAGGTTCAAAGTAAAAGACAGTGGGGGCCCAAAGTCTCAGAAACTGGAAATTCGAACAGAGCGTCGAAGTCATGCTATAGGTGCCTGGGATAACACATTGCTCAAAGTTGTCCATACGTGAAGGCAGAGTGTTTCTTCTGCGGGAAGACTGGGCATCTTGCGAAGGCATGCCGACTGAAGGGTAATCCAGCTTCCAAAGCTATGAGTCCGGCGTTCAAAGCTATGAGTAGAAATCCCAAGAGACTACATAGCATGGAAGAACAACATGTTAGAGTTACACGTCATCAGGAGCACGAGGTTAACGGACAGTGATTCGGAAAGCATCAAAACCCACATAGATGTTGCGGGATTCAAGATACCAATGGAAATTGACACGGGTGCATCTGTGAATGTAGTACCGGAGTCACTATATCGTGACAAATTGCGTGATTTTCAACTGAAGAAATCCAAGCTAGAACTGCGAGGCTACTTGGGAGAGAAAATTCCTGTGGTAGGTCGTATCACCGTACCGGTGAAATATGAAGATCAATTTCAGAACTTGCCTCTAATAGTAGTGAAAGGAGACAAGTCTGCAGTACTAGGAAGAAATTGGTTGAGCTCACTGAAGCTGGATTGGAGTAAGATTTTCTGTGTGGAAGCGAGATTTTCATCAATGGATGAGGTTATCAAGAAGTATACGAAGGTGTTCTGCGAAACGGACAGTCCGATCCAAGGCTTCAAGGCAAGTGTCAGGGTACAGAAGGGCGCTAGATCAGTTTACCACAAGCCACGTTCCGTACCATATGAACTCAAGGAGCAAGAACTCAAAAGACAAGAGACTGAGAACATTATTTGTAAGATAGATCGATGTAATTGGGCTACACCCATTGTTGTTGTACCTAAGTCCGATGGTAAGGTAAGATTGTGTGGTGCTTATAAAGTAACCGTAAACCAGGTTCTAGAGGGTAATGTCCCCAGTACATTGTCGAATATAGAAGATTTGTTCACAACACTGACAGATGGTCAAATCTTCTAAAAACTGGATCTTACAAATGCCCACTTACAGCTTGAACTAGATGAGGAGTCCAAGTCATGTTTGACTATAAATACTCATCTAGGCCTATATCAATTTAATAGGCTACCGTTTGGAGTGTCTTCCACCCCTGCCATATTCCAAGGGGTGATGAACCAGATTTTGCAAGGTATTGAAGGGGTAGTACGTTATTTGGATGACATACTAATTTCAGCACCAAATAGGCAAATTCATAATAACATATTGAATGATGCCCTCAAACGGCTAGAGAAGCACAGAGTACGAGTGTCTGCTCGTAAGTGTGAGTTATTAAAAACTCAATGGAGTACTTAGGGTACAGAGTAGACAAAGATGGTTTACATCCGACCATGGAAAAACTGGATGCAATCAGAAATGCATCCACTCCCAGGAATGTCACTGAACTTCATTCATTCTTGGGTCTTTTGAACGATTATGGGAAGTTCCTACCAAATTTGGCTACAGTATTACAATTGGCTACTGAATGAACTTTTGAAAAAACAGGTCCATTGGAAATGGTCAAAAGAATGCGACACAGCATTCAAGGAGTGTAAAAGCAAATTGGTAGAGAGCACCATGTTAGTTCACTATGACATATCTAAGGAGATTAAACTAGCATGTGATGCCTCTCCGTATGGAGTTGGGGCAGTAATCTCTCATGTATTAAGTAGTGGGGAGGAGAGACCAATTGCTTTTGCTTCATGCACTCTCAGTGTCAGTGAGAGTAATTCTGCACACATTGAAAGAGAAGCTTTGGCATTAATTTTTGGGGTTCAAGAAGTTTCACAAATATTTGTATGGTTGTAAGTTTACCATCGTTACGGACCATAAGCTCCTAACAGCAATCCTCCATCCAAAGTCCCCAGTTCCAACATTAGCTGCAGCCCGAATGCAGAGATGGGCTTTGATTTTGTCAGTATATACATATGATATTGAATACAGATGATTAGCTGATCACAGTAATGCTGATGCAATGTCTAGATTGCCTTTCCCATCACAAGTTACACTCGATAGGGAAGAAGTGTTTTATTTTTCATACATTGATGAACTGCCAGTCACAGCTGAAGAGATTGGTAGAGCAACCAAACGTGTATGAGTATATTGCAAATGGATGGCCAAACCAGGTAATAGACAAAGATACACATCCATTCTTCATTCGTAGGAATGAATTATCAGTCGATAAAGATTGTATCATGTGGGGTGCAAGAATGGTTATACCAAATAAATTCAGGTCCAAATTATTAGGAGACCTCCATGACCAGCACCTGGGAATGTGCTTGACCAAGAGTTTTGCATGCAGTTACTTATGGTGGCCAGGTCTTGATAAAGATATAGAGTATATTATGAGTCAATGTACGACATGTCAATTGGTAAGCAAGCAACCACCACCAGTACCATTACAGCCATGGAAATGGCCTCCCAGGGTGTGGCAAAGGCTACATATTGATTTTGCTAGTGAGAAGGACAACAATTGTTCATTGTGATTGATAGCCATTCGAAGTGGGTTGAGGTGTTTCCAATGTGGAAAATAACAAATAAAACATTGGACATTTTACGAAAATTATTTTCTTCATTTGGCCTCCCTGAAGAAATGGTTTCGGATAATGGACCACAATTTCGTTCAGAAGAATTTGCACAATTCACGAGCAAAAATGGTGTGAAACATACCAAGGTTCCACCATACCATCCTGCTTCGAATGGTGCAGCAGAGCGCACTGTACAAATTGTAAAATGTGCCCTCATAAAACAAATGTTAGATCCAAATCCAAGGAAACGACAGTTGTCATTGGATCACAAATTGGATAATTTTTTGATTATATATCGAAATACTCCTCATACAACTACTGGTAGAACACCAGCAGAGTTGTTTCTCAAACGACAACCTTGAACCAGATTCTCGTTGTTAAAGCCAAATTTGGCACAGTCCGTAGAAGAGACACAATTAAGACAGAAAGAGAATCATGATAGAGGTAGAGTAAAAGGGAGAAGTGTGAAATTAAACCAGAATGTGAGAGTGAAGAACCATCACCATAAATGGTTAAAGTGGTTACCAGGAAGAGTGGTGAAGATATGTGGTCCTCGCACATATTTGGTAAAGATGTTT